>NC_056732.1:1643429354-1643729354 GCF_019279795.1 Protopterus annectens
GGACCAGCTTTCGAGGTCATGCGGAGCGTGCTGGCCAGGTCCTCAGCTGTATCATACAGCACAAACACTCTACCCCCTCCAGCTCTGGTATCAGTCTCTGATCGCCCCCTATCCTTGGACAGTGGAGACCCAAGGCCTCAGGATACCTCCATGAGTGGTCCCTAACTTTCTGAGGGCCCCCAGAGTTTTTGCCTGAGGAGCCACCCAGAAAAAGAACGTACAAGAGGAAGCACATCGACTCCCAGGAAGAGTCTCTCACTTTGTACACTGACCTCGAGGAATCAGAGGGGTCCCCCAAGTCGTCCTCTGAGGATATCTCTTTCACTGATATCCTAGAGATCTTGAAGCAGAGAGGCAACTGGCCCTCTAAATCCCCCTCTGAGGAGGAGTTGGTGTTCCTGAATGCCTTTCGGGTTCAACCCTCCACCTCCTGGTTTTCTCCCCCCTTCGACGAACTCCTGGATCTGGTTTGTGGAAGGGTGTGGGAAACCCCTGACACTGTGGAACCAGTCCCCTGGAGACCCAACAAATTTCTGTCCGCCCCCACTGACAAAGAGTTTCTCACGAAGGGCGTTCCAGTAGATGCCATGGTGGTGGCAGCGGCCACCAAGAAGGAACTGGCTGAAACTTCATCTACTGTCCATCCCCCTAACAAGGAGTCTAGGACCATGGACCGGTATGGGAAGCATTATGTTTTCTTCAGCGGCCTTTACTCTGCGGTCGCTGAATTACTTGTCACATTTTACATGGCTCCATAGAAATCTCCAGAAAGAGCTTGGAGATTCTCTGCAGGGTAATGTTTCTGACGCAGTGGCTCAGAAAGTCAATGCTCAGATATCTACCCGAAATTCTATTGCTAACTCCTCCATGAGGCTGATCTCTTACGCAGCCGAAGGAGCAAGTAGGGCAGCGAGTTCCGGAGCTTCTCTCAGGAGGCACTCCTGGATGCATCTCTGTAATTTCGCGGAGGCCTTCAAGTCGACATTCACTAACAACCCGTTTGATGGTTCATCGTTGTTCGGAACCAAGGTGAAGGACACTCTCACTAGGTGCGAGCAAGAGGGAAAAACTCTGTCTGCCATGGGAGTCCGTTTTTCCATGCCTTCTAGACCTTATCCCAAAGTTCAAAAGAGTGGGGAAATGTGGTTCAAGAAATCTCAGAGGTTTTTTCATGATGCACAAAGTGATTCCCCCTCCAGAGGCATTGGAGGGGGTGGCAACTCAGGTAGACGTCACCCTAGAGGCAGAGGAGGTCCGCATAACCAGGGAGACCACTACTCCTTTCGTGGTTCTCCTTACCAGCACTCCTGATGGGTGGCCCGACTGCGCGTCTCTGGAGCCAGTTGGGGGTCACATTTCACTATACCCAGAAACCTGGCAAGACATTACCCAGGACCAGTGGGTATTAAAAATAGTTTCCAGAGGATATCACATTCCCTTCTCTTCTCCTCCCCCACCGATCAAAAGAATCTCAGATGTTCCACCCAATCAAAGGGATTCCGCAGCTTCAGAGGTTCTAAAGCTGCTAGAAAAAGGAGCCATCCAGTATGTCCCCTCAGACCAGATCTCATTTAGGGACTTACTCCAGATTCTTTTGGTGCCGAAAAGAACAGGGGACCTGAGACGCGTCTTGGATCTCAGCCGCTTGAACTCCACGTGAAGAAGTCCAAGTTCCGAATGGTCACATTGTAATCTGTTCTCCCATTGTTGGGAAAAGTGTGGATGTGCTCCATCGACCTCAAGGATGCTTACTACCATATAAAGATGGACAGGGCATCCAGAAGTCATCTATGCTTCCGGCTGGGAGTCAGTCATTTTCAATTTCGTGCCCTGCCCTTTGGTCTCACCACAGTCCCCAGGGTGTTCACCAAATGTATGGCAGTGGTGATGGCTCACTTGAGATGTCAGGGATTCCAAGTGTTTCCGTACCTGGATGACTGGCTCCTTTCTGCCACCACCAGGCATCTGCTACTACAGACTAGAGACGCCACTATCAAGCTGTATCAACAACTGGGTATCACTCTAAACTGGGAAAAGTCTGCCTTGTTGCCCTCGCAGCATGTCACCTTTATAGGCGCCGAGTTAGACACCGTGCTCATGAGGGCGTTTTTACCACAAGAAAATATTCAGGGTGCAACAACAGGTATACGCGTTGCTCCCTCTGAAAAAAATAAAGGCAAAAACGGTTCTCAAATTGTTAGGGACGATGGCTGCAACAATTATGCTGGTTCCTCTTGCGAGGCTACACATGAGGCTCCTTCAGTGGCTGCTGTTCGCCCAGTGATCTTTACAACATCTTCCGCTTTCTCATCTTATAATGATCACAGACAAGTGCAAGCAAGATCTACGCTGGTGGCTTCACACCAGCAACCTCAGTGCGGGAAAGCCCTTCATCCCACCCCCTCCTGTTGCTACAGTGACCACAGATGCCTCCCAGATTGGGTGGGGGGACATTATCTCGGTAGGACAGTCCAAGGCATGTGGCAGGAACACAAGATACATTTGCATATCAATATCTTGGAGATGAGAGCAGTGCTACTAACTTTGCAAGCACTTCAGATCTTTCTTCCTCTCGGAACATTTGCGATCTGCTCAGACAATATGTCGGTGGTATGGTATCTGAACAAACAGGGAGGAACCAAGTCGTACCCCCTTTGCAGAGAGGCCATTCAAGTGTGGCAGTGGGCAGTGTCTTCCCAACGTTTTCTTGTAGCAATGCACATTCCGGTGAAGTCCAGCATGATTGCCGACAGGTTGAGCAGAGCTATTCTGATGCCTCATGAGTTGTCCCTGAACAGTCAGGTTGCGGAGCAGATTTTCCGCAGTTGGGGTCAGCCTTGCTGCGACCTATTTGCCAGTCCCCTCAATACCAAGTGCAGCAGCTACTTCACCCTTATCCCCCCTCAGGGGGAGTCACCCAGGGACGTTCTAGTTCACGATTGGCCCTCCGGTCTACTTTATGCCTTCCTGCCTGTTCCTCTGCTGACAAAGGTTATTCAGAAAGCACAATCCTTGGGAAACAGAATGATTCTGATTGCTCCACACTGGCCTCATCAAATTTGGTTCCCCTTTCTCCATCCCTATCTCTTGGACGACCCCTGGATTCTGGACCCACAGCCAGATCTACTTACTCATATGCCAGAGCAGTTCCATCTCTCTCTTCAGACCGTCCGGTTGACAGCCTGGCTACTCCAGTTCCATCACTAGTCAGGCTTCATCATTTTTCTCCAGAAGTGGTTCATATTCTGTCTTCGTCCCATAAGCCTTCGACCAGAAAGATTTATTTCAGTAAATGGAAAAGATTCCCCATCTGGGCTCATGCAAGACAAATTGATCCTTATACAACTCCAATTTCTTCAGTTTTGGAATTTCTCTCCATGCTTTTCAGTCAGGGATCAGCAGCTACAACCATTAAAGTCCAGTTGGCGGCTATTTCCACTTTTCATGTCACTAATGAACCCAGTCTAATGGCACATAGACTATAGACTTTGTAAGGCATTCTTGAAGGGGTTCATGCCTGCCACACTTCATTTATATTTAAGGTATACCCTGGGCATTATTATGTGTGCACCTGACGCATTGACACTGAGGTATCCCTGGGTGCTGTGCCTCTGTCACCATCCATTGCAGATTTTCACAAGGAACAAGGCCAGCTTATATGGTGATCTCACATATACCAGTCTTTTGTTCCACAGCATAGGGAGTCTTTGGGTGAATCTCTCTTATTGTCCCGCTCCATGTTATCTTAGAAGATTGAGGTTAAGTCTCCGCATTTTGTCTGATTGGATGGATCTAGATTTTCTCTGTCCGAATTCATCCTCTGAAGCTGGGTATTTTTTGGCTATGGTGAGATGGATCAAAGTCACTTTTATTGAAGGGAGCAATGTTTGCTGGGGTTTGGATCTTTTTTGAGCAAGCAGACCCTTTTAGATTCCTTTTATCTTTTTGTCGGGGACAGATTAGTTCTGCAGCTGCAGCTGCATGCAGATGTCGGGTCAGATACAATGGGTTTTGGCATTGTACTCAATCATCCTTCTGATGGAGTGATGAGTAGAAGATGACCTCCTACTCAATCATTGTACTGATGGTTTGGAAATCCCTTAGAGGAGACCTCCACTGATCTTAGCTGAATCCCTTCATGATGACGGAGCAATAACTGGGTCTTCCTGTCCCTGATCCAGGTAACTTTTGTTCGAGGGGGACGCGATTGCTATGCATTTGGTGGATCATTTTTTTAACTTCTTTTTAAGGAGGTGGTACACTTTTTTTTTTCCATTTGGGCCAGCCTAGGGCATGAAGGTCGTCCACTTGCATTTTGATGTTTTTCTTATTTTAGAAGCTCTCATCTGTCTTACCGTCCTGCGTTCTCCTGTAACCAGTCTGAAGGATATCTGTGTGTTTGGGTAATGGCGCCAGTTTCAGTTTGTGCAGTCTTCTGCAAACTTTGTCACAGACTGGAGTGTTGTGTACTGCAGAGTACTTTGGACCAAATGCTTCAGAGTCTGAGTCTGGCCAGGACTCAGGACACCACTGGGACTGAATTTTTCTGTAGGCTTGGCGCATGCCATAATCAAGTGTGATGTATGTGGGTTAATATTTTTATTTGATGTTTATATCCAGATTGGTGAAGAGGTATTGTGTGTGATTAGGTTTCCTGATGGGTCGGTGGGGTATTGTATGGACTGCCTGTTTGAAGGCTTAAAAATCCAGCTGTTCTTGCTGCCTTAAAATCAATGATGATCAATGGCTTTTTGAAAATGCTCTAAAGTTTGGATCCAAAGTCTGCAAATTCCCTATGTCTCCATTATGGGGATCCAAACTGCTCCTTCTATGGCTCTATTAGATAAGTCTGTTAAAGTTATCTCCATGGCTAATCTCTCCAGTGATTTCAGCTAATGGGCTTGTGTTGGGGTTGTCAGGATTTCACTCAGGGTGGGAGGTACCACCAGTTGTAGAGGCCATTTGGCACAGCGGTCCAACAGCTGGACACAGGGGTTGAGACATATTTTTCCAAGCTGTGAGAGGCTGTGGAGGGTCCCATTTTGGAGTTGAGTGTTGGCTTAGGCAGCCGAGGTCCCAGAGGGGTTGTTGATTGAGATGTTTGATTTCTCGAGGCATCATTTGAGTTTGCTTATCTCAATCTCTCAGTATGGATATCTTGGTTTTTGGAAATGTTTACAAGTAGTGTTGCCAGTAACCTGGCAATGTCTATGTTGGCAATTTTGGGATAGGTCTGAGCATCAACATGAGGGTTTACCAGGTTTCCTGCCAACTTTGAGTTTCAGCTCTTTTTTTTCTTCTGCTTCTTTGGACTCTTTTCTTTGCTTTGGAGTCTGGATTGCTTTTCTTTTAGTTATTTTTTTTTAGTTTTTACTTTATTCTTATTTTTAGTTTTTGCTGGATTTTGTGTAGCCTCCTCTTTACTTTCCCTTTTTTTTTTGTTTTGTTTGGGTACCTTCCCTTTGAACTTTATTGCTGGTTGGTACAGTCTGCTTTTTTTTTTGCACATGCCTTATCCCTGCATGCTGCAGTGTGCCATTGGAAGGAGTTTATTTGTAAGTGATTCAGCGGCTTTGTGTTTGTTTTTTTGCCAGTCTTGCCACACTAGAACTTAGGACTAGTCTTTAGAAGAAGTGTGTGTCTTTTCAGTTCTTTACTGTGGTCTTTTTCTTTTTATTGGGGGGTGGGATGGATGAGGGACCTCCAGAGGGATGATGCCTGATCTGACACCAGTGAGGATATAAGAGTTGATTGTTTGATTGTGATGGCTGATCGTGTGTGATGATGGTCAAGTAATGTATCATCTCATTTGATGGGATGTAGTCTATTGTGTTTTGGGCTTCCAGGTTATGAATTCAGTTTTTGGGCAGGAAGTGTTGTTGGGCTGAGTAGTGTCTCCAGTCTATATTTAGGTAATTGAAGTCACCTCTAAGTATGGTGGTGTTTGATACATTTATTCCCAGCTGTTTTTGGAAGGCCATGTGAGGTTGGTGGTCCTTGAAAGGTGGAGCTTGTATGGTAACATTGCACAATTTGCATCTTGGTTATGGTTAATTGCACCTGGATGTTTGACCTCCGTGCATTGCATGCCATGCATGTTGAGTGGTGGGTGTCCTTGATGAATATGGATACCCCCTCCTTTTTAGTATTGTGTGTTTTTTGGGGCGTTGATGGGGGGGTACAACGATAGGCTTGCTGGGGTGCCTGAGGGGCCTTGGTTTCTGTCACAACACAACAGACATTTTTGTCATTAGCGATAAGAAGAGACCTCGATCGTGCATTTTGAGATTCAGACTTCTGGCATTTTTGAGCAGCATTACCCTTTTTCCTTTTTTTTGTTCTAGGGTGGTAGGTTTTAATTTGGACCTTGCCTAAAAGGCCTTAGGGGGACAATAGGGAGCCTAGAGGGTGGCAGGAGCAGGGTGGAATATCAAACCCCCAGCAGCCTGGCAAGCAGCGTGGCTTGGCAGCGTCCTCCATGTCCCACAGAGACGAACAGATCCCGACTGAATGACACCAGTGTTTTTACCAATTATTGTAAAGCTGATCATCTTATCTCTGTGTTGTGGCATCATTCTTGGTGAAGGTAGGATGCTGCTCAAGGTCAGCCTGCCTGAGCGCTGGGGAGCTCTCAATGGAGCTCCTCAATGTCTCTTTCCTCAGTGTCCTAGGGGTCATGTCTCAGGTCGTGGTTACCCAAGCGTGGAATGAACTGAGTACTATTTGTACCTGCTGTTGAGACCTTGTGGTGCTTCTTGATATGGTGGGCCAGTTCTGAGCGCGAGCAGCAGCTTACTGTGACCTTCTCCTTACCAGTTCGTGGGGCGGAGACGTCAGTGTGTGTCTGACCTGGAGTCACCAATGACTAGTGTGTGTGGCATTGTGTTTGTTGGGGGCTGTGACTGTTTGACACTCTGACTGTTGTGTGGTCTGACTGTGTTGATGTGATGGTGTCTGAGGTGGTGTTTGGGTGTGTGTCTGCTTTGGTGGCCCTCTGCTGTTTTTTTTTTTTTTTTCAGAGTTATGTGTCTGTGTGTTTATTGTGTGTGTGTATGAGGTTGTTGAGGACTGATGCTACGGTGTGTGTGTGGTGTGGGTAGTGTATGTGTCCTCTTCTCCCTGACCAGTCTCTTGCCAGTCCTCAGAGCTCAGCCTCAGTTTGGCTGTTGGCTTGCATCTCATGTATTCTGTTTTGTATTTGTGGAGAGTGGGAGGAGGAGGTTTGAAGACATATTGTAAATTTGCCTCAATATTTGCCTCAATACCCAGGTGAGCAGGAGAGACAAGAGGACCTGATCCCTCAACCCTCCAGGAAGGAATAGGAAAAAAAAAAAAAAAAAGAAGAAGGAAGAGGGGGTGTGACCGAGAGGGGGGGGGCCTTTTTGGGGTACTATCTATGACAAGAGCACCCCAAGGCAATGCTGCTTCGCCCTCCAGTCTTTGATCCGGTCATGCCTTGGGACCTAAATTTTGTGCTACAATGTCTCACGTCATTCCCCTTTGAGCCTGCAGCTACTTGTGAATTGAAATATTTGACTTGGAAGACAATCTTTTTGGTAGCCATCACTTCAGCTAGACGTGTCTCGGAGCTCCAAGCTTTGTCAATCAGACTGCCTTATTTGATATTTCACAAGGACAGGTTTTCCCTCAGACCAAACCCTTCCTTTATGCCGAAGGTGGCTTCGGTTAGTAATCTCAACCAATCCATTGAACTGCCCGTATTTTTTCCAGAGTTTTCTAATAAGGCAGAGTTTAAATTTCACCAGCTGGATGTTCATAGACAGTTGCGTTTTTATTTACATAGAACGAAGGATCTTAGAAAATCGTATCAGCTATTTGTCTCATTTTCAGAAAATAGGATTGGGTCTCCTGTTTCCAAAGTGACCTTGTCTAGATGGATCTCTAGGTGTATTTTCTTAATTTATGCCTCAGGTGGTAAGGAGTTACCATTTAGAGTGAGGGCTCATTCTACCCGATCGATGTCTACCTCTACAACATTTCAGGCCAGGATGTCTATGGATGATATTTGTGCTGCGGCTACATGGGCATCTCCTCACACCTTTATTACTCACTACAAATTGGATTTGATATCCAGAGGCAGATCTTCCTTTGGTTCCACAGTGCTCAGGAGTATTTTCCACTGAGCCGCCCAGGGTTCAGGTGCTGGGGACGCTGTCCCACAAATAAAAATGTAGGCGGGACTGGACTACATAACATCAAGAAGTTATGTACTCACCATAACGTTCGATGTATGTAGTCCATCTCGCCTCACATTCTTACTTACCCCCCCACCTTCCCCCATCCTGGAGGGCCTAGAGGTTAGTTCTGGTTTCAGTACTCCTTTTATTATTGTAATGTTTTTCCTTCTCTCTGTGTTATGTGTATGGAAGGTGAGTGATTAAGCTTGCAGCAAACAAGATCTGGGGAAAGGGAGCAGTGCAGCATGGGATACCTCTTAGCCCAGCCAATTGAAAGACTTCGAGCTAGAGTATGGCCGAGTCAGAGCCGAGGTTCAGCTCCGAACCCATGGGTAAGAATGTGTTGCGAGATGGACTACATACATCGAACATTATGGTGAGTACGTAACTTCTTGTTTTCATCATATCATGAAGTAGTTCTGATCCATATGAGCCCTCTAACTGACTTTTGCAGCTACGCATATTTGATAACAAATGCCATTTGTTTACTTTTTGAGGTGGTGACTAGAAGATGCTATGTTAAAATGTTATGTGAAAAAGTTGAAATGTTTTTAAGTTACAGGTGTTTCTTGGGTTAAAATCACACCAGAAAGTAACAACAAAACAAGCAACCTTAACTTCAGAATTTCAGACAAAATTTTCAGCAAGATACCTATGCATTCCCACCTCATGAGTGGTGTAACTGTCATTAACAGAGTTCTTTCTTACAATGTCCATAGTCTGAAAAATGATATTTTTGGATAGAATTGCACAGTGATAGGTACGTAGTTCACAAGGTAGAACTTGTAGATAGTTCACTGAAAATTGGCCATTGAATATGTTAAGGCATGCTGAAAACTGTGTGAATGTTAAGACATGGTAAAATTGGGGTTGTTTGACTTTTGAGGACTGACAGTATTATGGTTAGTAATACCAAATGATGTCATCATTAGACATGAAGAACTGATCATTCAGTCTTGACAGACATCAGTGGAAGTATATTACAGACTACTGTGTTGAACATACTGGGTGAGCAAATTGCTATGACTAAGGAAATGATTTTTCTGAGCTACGATACAGAATCGGAATTGCCTAGACATAGTAAGGCCTTGCTGAATCTAATTATGATGGCTGCCAAAAAAGCAATTACTAGAAAATGTCAATCAAAATCTATACCAACTGTACTAGAAGTAATGAATATAGTGACAGAGATAAAACAACTGGCATTGGAATCTTTAGAAAAGGGTAGGAGCAAATTACGTAGGAAAAATGTGAATTGTGGGAATACAGATGACGCACTGGTGCAGTGGTAGCGTAGTTGCTTCACAGCAAGAGGTTCTCTGGTTCAATTCTCGACTGGAGTGCCTTCTGTGTGGAGTCTGCATGTTTTCCCTGCGTTCGTGTGGGTTTCCTCCGGGTGCTCTGGTTTCCTCCTATGTTTCAAAGACATACGTCTGGAACATTTCTTCCTGGGCCTCCACTGAAAATTGGCTTCATTCCAAGTCAGACTTTCCCGGTAAACAAATGTTAACCAAAAAAAAAAAAAAAGTACATGCAGAGGAGGAACAAGGTTTAAAAGAAGGCAGGATTTGAATGAGCTATGTAATGTTTGACTAACAGTGACTGGCTAGATTATAAGTGATGTATGATGTTTGCAACTAAAATTATGCGAGTATGGTTTCTTTTCATTTATATAAATGCATGATTTTCTATGTCATAAGTGATAATTTAATAAAGATGTTTCTTGTTAAAAAAATGCCAGTATATTACACTTCCCATTTGAACTTTTTTTGGTAGCTGAAATGTTCACCAAATTGGCAGAACATTGTAGGAAACGACATGCCACATGCTTCCTTACTTATATGATTGGCTCTTGGTAGCCCCATAAATGAATTCTTTGGTAGTGTCCTTGGAGTATGCAAAGCCCTTGGTTGTGGTTTCTGTAATGATCCTAAGTTGGAAAAGCTGTCTGTAGTTTCTTATCTATGGGTTGCCGATATAGGTTTGAAGTTGGGCAGTTGATAGTGTTTGGCATTCCTGCCCATAAATAAGGACCAAAACATTTCTTTGGCATGCTGGGCAAGACTTTAGTGCAGAGTCCAAGCATTGGAGCTTAATAACACTTGTAGTTGTGATGGCCGCCATGATCCTCATGGTGTGATTTGCTATGTTGAGGATGTGGGTGATGCAGTGCCCTGTGATGTGTCAGTGGTTACAGAGCCACCACATGCCTGTGGTTCTTTTGCTGGGTGTAGATCCAAGTCGTTGGACCCTGGGATAGTTGGTGATTCTCACCAACTTTAGATGGTTCTCCAGTATCTTCACTGACTGTGTCATAGGTCCTGTTATGCTTTACGTGGCAGAGGAAGAGCGCATCTTGTCCCTGCATTGGTTTAAAGGGCATACGGGGAGGTGCATATTAGCCTGTTAAAATTATGGATGGTCCTTCATGCCACTCAAGCCTTTGTGAAGGATGTGTATTGTGCCCCTTCTAATTTAGTCAATTGACCAGACTGCCATGTCTTTCACCAAGCAAGTGGGATATGCAGTAGTAGCCCCTTTGAAGTGGCAGTGCTTTTCAGGCAGTTAGTCATTGAAAGAGTCTTCCATGTCACAGCATTCTACACATTATGTGAAGTGAATGTGCTAATTGACTCCTGTTAGCTGCACCTTCAGTTCTGTCCAGGAGTTGTGGATTCTGATTTCTGCTTAAATTGGATATTTCACAAGTCACTCAGGAGGGTGAACTACTCCAAGATGGAAAAACAGTGATGTTATGTAGTCCTATCTCGCCGTAATTCTTGCTGGATGGGTTCGGAGCCGACATTTGGCTCTGACTCGGCCGATACTAAAGCTCGAGAGCTTTTACTGGCTCGAGGCTAATCCCTATCCCATGGTGCCTCACGGCAATTCCCCAGATCTCGTTTGCCACAAAAGCTTCAAGGTTGTCTCATTACTGGCTCGTTGGCTAAGTAGCAGATTTTTTTACTAAATCTTGCTCTTTTTTCACTACCTTTCTTCAGTCTTTTACTCTTATAGTTAATAACTCTTATTGTGTGGTTGTATTGAGTGTGTGGTTGTATTGAGTGTTTGACCCCTATTTCCCCCCATAGGATTGTGTAGCTCATTTCAGTTAGAGGGCCGTAGTTGACAGTTTAAGTTGGAGGGACTTTCCACCTTGAGTGTTTCTTATATATAAAAAAATATATGTATAGAATCTTTCTAAATTTCTGTCTTTACTGTTTGTTGGTATTTTTACTTCAGTAGATAGTTCTTTCTTAGTACAGTTAGTGTTGTTGTCTTTTTTCATAGGTAGCTTTATTAGTTCTTGTTAGCATGTCTAAAGAAAAAGACAGAGAACACAAGGACCATCGCCCTTCAGGGTTTAAAAAATGCGATAAATGTTCACAAAAGATGTCACTGACAAGACAGTCACACTAGCTGTGTGTACTGCTTAGGCGAAGCCCACTTACAAGAACCCTGTACTTTTTGCCCTGCCTTCAGTACTAGGGTTCTTAATGAGAGGAAATGGAAACTCATAGATAGGGGTCTTATGACCAGTTCCTTCCAGGAACAGTTGGAACTTGGTCAGACAGCTCCTAAGACAACCAAACGAAAATCATTGGCTCCAGCTTTGAAACTGTCGAAAAAGTCCAAAACGACAGAGCCAAGGAGTTGTGGCTCCAATTCATTTTCTTCTGTCTCTGTGCCATCTGTGTCTTTGGTGCTGAGGCAACCTTCGGTACCGAGACAGTTACCTGAGATTGACCCTGTCTCGCCTACCTTGATATCTCCTATTTTGGAGAGGAGGAGATCTCCTTCTTTCTCCACCCAATCCTCCAGGACACTCTCAGATGAGGACATCGAGCGGGTGGTGAAGAGGTTGCTTTCTGACCCGGCTCTGGCAAGAAAATTGGCCCCTCTGGATCCAAAGGCTTTGGAGCCGACCCTTTTGCAATCCACTGCTCCTCCTCTGACTGCTTTGCTCTCGGAGCCAATCACGTCAGGTTCCTCGATGTTGGATCCTTCGGTTCTGAGGATTCTTCCTGCTTCCTCGGAACTGATAACTCTATCCTCAGTGGCTCAGTCTGGAGCTGAGGGATCTGGGAGCCGACGCTCTCAAGTTGACTTCGAGAGGGATAGTCACCCTGGATTTTATTCAAACCAACCCTCCCTCTCGGTGCTTCGGCTCAACTCAGCTCAGTTCCCACATCTGCTTCAGAGCCATTCCCCCTCGCTCGGAGTCAATCATAGGTTCATAGGTAGGTATGAGGCTATCGGCCCTGGAGCCTATACAAGCCCAGCCAAAAAGGTACCCTGGCTTTTGCCACCCAAGAAAATTATTTTCATGTGCCACCATCAAGCAGAGCCACAGAGGTGATCCCCGGGGTGAATTTCCTATTTCCCATCCAATCATCAAGATTTTTCTTGAAGAGTGCTAATGAAGAGCTTTGTTATAAATAATATGCCCAGATAATCTAAGCATCCTCAACTTCTGTATTTTATAGGCAGTTCTAGTCACACTTACTCCATAATGAAACTCTTATTCCTTAACCAAGGCAGCCAATTATTATATAGGTTCATAGGTTAGTACTAAGTTAACTGCCCTTGCAAGCCATTTTAAGCCTAGCCAATTATCTCTTGTGAGATTCAAGCCCTGCACCTTGTGTTTGTAAGGCAAACACCTTAACCATTAGACCACCCTCCCAACCCCCATCTCCTCAGAGAGGAGGTCTTCTTCAGAGCAGGGAGGAAAGGCCTTTGAAGCAATAGAGAAGGCTTTATCTTCTGTAAAAGCCATACCTTTGGAACCGATGTCCCTCCAGCAGCCAGCAGCAACCTCTTCTCCCCTGCCACCCCCACAGTGTAGGAAACCAGAGACTCAAGCAGCCCCCATTGGAGATGCCCCCTCTTCCAAGACCTCCCAGATTATCCCACTGGAGAGCTTTGTCGGAAGAGACTTTGTAAGAGAAAGCATGTTGACTTGACTGAGTCTGTCACATCTGCAACTGATTTGGAGGAATCAGAAGGGTCCCCTAGATCCCCCTCTGAGGATGTCTCCTTTTCTGACATCCTGGAAATCCTCAGACAGAGGGGTGATTGGAAGACCTCTAACCTTACTGAGTATGAATCATTGTATCTTGAGGCCTTTGGTTCCCGACCTTCCACCTCCTGGGTGACACTGCCTTATGACCAACTCTTACAGTGGAGCATGTCCCGAGGAGGCCAAACAAATTTATGACTGCAGCAGAAGATAAGTCCTTTCTTTCCAAAGGGGTTCCTGTTGATGCTATGGTGGTAGCAGCAGCCACCAAGAAGGAGTTGTCCAAGACATCTTCCAGTATCCATCCTCCTAACAAGGAGTCCAGGACGATGAATAGGTATGGAAAGCATACCTTCTCTTCAGCGGCATTTACCTTGAGATCGCTGAATTACCTTACCCATTTCACTCTACTTCAGAGGGATCTCCTGAAAGAATTGGGAGATACCCTTCAAGGTTCTGTAGCTTCGGGATCCACGGATAAAGTTTCTGTGCAACTCTTCACCCTTACATCGATAGCTAACTCCTCCATGAGGCTGATTTCCTATGCAGCGGATGGAGCGAGTAGGGCAGCCACAGCAGGAATCTTTCTTAGGAGACATTCTTGGATGCATTTTTGTAATTTCACGGAATCCTTTAAGTCTTCCTTCACCAACGTCCCCTTTGATGATTTATCTCTTTTTGGACCTCCGGTGAATGAGACCTTGACCAGGTGTGAGCAGGAAGGGAAAACCTTATCTGCTGTCGGTGTCCGTTTCTCCCTTCCTTCTAGACCCTATCCCAAGGGTCAAACAGGAGGGAAAATTTGGTTCCGTAAATCCCAAAAAGGTTTCCCTCAGGCACAAGGTCAACCTTCCCCTAGGGGCAGAGGGGGAGGATATAATGAAAGATGCCATCCTCGTGGCAGAGGAGGTCCACAGTACCAGGGAGATAGAGAAACCTTTTCTGATTTGTCCCTTCCATCGCCCCTGAGGGGTTACCCGACTGTCCATCTCTGGAGGCAGCCGGGGGTCATCTATCGCTGTACCCAAGCGCCTGGCTAAACATTTCACAAGATTGTTGGGTACAAACCATAATATCCAGAGTTTACCTGATTCCCTTTGTTTCCGATCCCCCAGTAAGCCGGTCTCTTCCAGACGTGCCACCCGTTCAACTAGACCATGCAGTATCAGAGGTCATCTCGTTGCTGCGAAAAAGAGTCATCCAAGAAGTCCCCACAGAGCAAACAGGATTCAGAACTTACTCACAATTCTTTTTAGTTCCAAAGAAGACAGGGGATTGGAGATCATTTCTAGATCTCAGCAAACTCAACAAGTCCGTAAAGAAATGGAAGTTCTGAATGATCACTCTGCGGTCGATATTTCTCTTTATCGGGAAAGACAATTGGATGTGCTCAATAGATCTTCAGGCGCTCCAGAAGACACTTACGCTTTCGGCTGGGAGCCAGTCATTTTCAGTTCTAACACTGCCCTTTGGCCTCACTACAGCCCCCAGAGTGTACATCAAATGCATGGCAGTGGTAACGGCTCACCTGAGACGTCAAGGATTCCAGGTATTTCCGTACCTAGATGACTGGCTCCTTCCTCACTGCTACCACCGAGCATCAACTGATCAGAACCAGGGACGAGACTCTATCCTTGTGCACCAGATTAGGCATCACAGTAAACCTAAAAAAATCAGCCTTATCTCCATCGCAGCACATTGTATTCTTAGGCTCAGAATTAGACTCAACCACCATGTCAGCAAGACTAACACCAGAAAGAGTAGAATCATTGCGCAACCAAGTCAGATCTTTGCTAAACAGTCACAAAGTTCAGGCCAGGATAGTCCTTCAAGTCCTAGGGACTATGGCCTCCTCCATTCTATTAGTTCCTCAAACACACATGAGAGTACTTCAGTGGCTACTATTTGCCCAATGGTCAATACAGGATCTTCCCCTGTCTCATCAGATTCTCATCACAAACACCCGCAAGAAGGATCTGACATGGTGGTTGCATACGGAACTTCTTTTAGGTCGTCCGCTTGTTCCTCCTCAAGAAAATGCAGTTTTGACCACAGACGCCTTCCTGATAGGATGGGGGAGCATTATCTGGGAATGACGGTCCAAGGTACTTGGCTGAACCTCGAGAACCACTTGCACATTAATGTTCTGGAGATGAGAGCGATGCTATATGCGTTGTAAGCACTTCACAGTTCTCTTCCCACCGGGACAATTGCGATTCAGTCAGACAACATGTCTGTCATGTGGTACATAAACAATCAAGGGGAAACCAGATCTTATACGCTTTGTCGAGAGGCCTTAAGAGTTTGGAAATGGGCGATGGAAACTCAACGCTTTCTGGTAGCAATGCACATCCCAGTGAAGTCCAATGTGATAGCAGACAAACTCATTTGAGCAATTCTCATGCCTCACGAGTGGTCCCTGAATGCAGAAGTTGCGAACGAGATCTTTCACAGATGGGGCCAGCCTTGCTGCGACCTATTTGCCACACACCTGAACACCAAATGCAGCAGCTACTTTGCCCTAATTCCCCCGGGACTCCTTTATGCCTTCCCACCTTTTCCTCTCATTCCAAAAGTAATACAGAAAGCGAAACAGTTGAGGACTACCCTGATCTTCATTGCTCCTTACTGGCCTCGTCAAGTCTGGTTTCCCTTCCTGTGGCTATACCTCTTGGAGGAACCATGGATTCTGGAACCATCTCCAGACCTCCTGATTCATCAATCGAGGCAGTTCCATCCTACCATCCACACCCTAAAATTGACAGCATGGCTGCTCCAGTTCCACGAATAGCCAGGTGCGTTTCCCTTTCACCTTCAGTCAAACACATTCTGATTTCTTCCCACAAGCCTTCCACTAGGAAGTTATACTCCAGCAAATGGAAAAGGTTTTCTAGTTGGGCTGTAAACCAAGGTTTAGATCCATATACAGCTCCTATAGAATCTGTTTTGTCCTTCCTTGCATCCGTCTTTCATGAAGGAGCTTCGGCTGCTACAGTTAAGAGTTCATTTAGCTGCCATCTCTAATTACCATTTTGGCTACATGGGAAATCCCATCATGTCCCACTCTTTGTGCAAAACCTTTTTGAAGGGAGTTCTTCTCAGGACTCCAGTCAGACAGCCATCAGAACCCTGGGACCTAAGCTTAGTTCTCACATCCTTAATTTCTTCCCCCTTTGAGCCCTCTTCTTCATCGGATCTGAAATTATTATCTTGGAAAACACTTCTTAGTAGCCGTAACCTCTGCTAGGAGAGTCTCAGAATTGCAAGCTCTTACTATTCGACCTCCTTACATTGTTTTCCACAAGGATAGAGTCTCCCTTAAGACTAACCCTTCCTTTCTTCCCAAGGTATGTTCAAAACATAATCTTAACACTATCATTGAGCTACCAGTGTTTTTTCCAAATCATTCTAATAAATCTGAATACAGGCTACACCAGTTAGACGTCCACAGAATTCTCAGGTTTTACCTACACAGGACTAAAGAATTTAGAAAATCAGATTAATTATTTGTTTCCTTTTTGGACAGAAATAAAGGCTTGCCTGTTTCTAAGGTTACCCTTTCAAAATGGCTTTCAGATTGCATTTCCTTTGCTTATCAGACTGCTGGCAAACAGTTACCCTACAAAGTAAAAGGCCACTCCACAAGGGCAGTATCAACTTCATGTGCCTTTAGATCTAGGCTCCCAATTGATACTATTTGTGCAGCAGCTACTTGGGCAAGACCGCATACCTTTGTCACTCATTACAAATTGGATTTGGCCTCCCGGGACAGGTCATCCTTTGGGTTCACTGTGCTGAAGAGTCTTTTTGCTTGAGCCACCCGGGTTAAAGGTGCTAGGGACGCTAGTTTGTAGTCCATCTCACCTACATTCTTGCGTCCCTCCCTCCTGGCCCCTTCCTGTTCCTGGAGGATCTGGTGGACTATACTTATGCTGTCTGACCTGGTTGTAGTTGTGTCCACCTGGCATGGATAATGTTTACACAATGTTTGTCTGTATTTACACAGTTGTACATAGTTTCATAACTATTAGGTACTTACTGCTTTCTTGCAAACAAGATCTGGGGAATTGCCGTGAGGCACCATGGGATAGGGGTTAGCCTCGAGTCAGTAAAAGCTCTCGAGCTTTAGTATCGGCCAAGTCGGAGGTGAATATCGGCTCCGAACCCATCCAGCAAGAATGTAGGCAAGATGGACTACAAACATGGAATGTTATGGTAAGTACATAACTTCTTTTTCTCTGTTATTCTGTTCAGTATATAATTTAGTCCAAAAGGAAAGAGGTTCCTGTGCTAGAGAATGATAATGTGGTTCTTGCTTTTTGATGGTAGTTCTGCTGAGGACCACTTCCTGAGAGAAGCCCTTATGCTCATGAATTTCATCTTGCAGTAGGCTGTGTGTGTTGTTGTTCCCATTAATAATGTGTTTATGTTCTTCTCAAGTAAAAGAAGGCTGAGACTCTGGTTCATTCCCTGTTTGGAGTTTGTCATTAGAGATGCCATGTGCCCTGCTTGGGAGCATCCAGGTTTAAGCCTTATTATACCTACAAAGGCAAACCATTTATGTTGACCACCCCTCAGATACATGTTTCCCTTCTGAGCATACATTCAGATCTTCTGCCATCTCTGCTGTTAAGCATAGGTCTGAGAAACCCCAGCATTTGTCTGTTATTCCTGGTAATAGTCAAAGGGCTGTGGATTAGTTTTACAAAAGAATATATACTACCATTGTGAGGCTGCTATAACTGCTTATCCAGTGTGTCTTATTTTCAGACTTCTGTTATCTGACTTGTGAGAAAACAACATAGAAAACTCATTGACACCATATCTTAAGTGGGGCTGGATGTAGCCCACTGTCCTTTGATGCAGCAAATGTGATGGTAAGGACTGATGTCATTTGCATCTGTCTCCACTGATCAGTGTGATTCATTGTCCGCCCTCATTGACATACTGAGGCAGACTATATTAAATGCATAGTTCAGTGGAGAGGTTAAATTTGCCAGTCCCTTTCTGGAGATCACTGAAGGTCTCCAGAAGTGAAGTTGAGCCCCTTATTACTGTTTGTATGTAATCCGTCCTGATTTTCCCTGTAAACCTGTGTAGCTCTTATAGAAAGCAAGTAACCAAAAGCCAGAGGAGGCCTGCTAATTGCCAGACCACTCTGCTTTCCCGGTTCTGCAACAAAGTCTTAATAAGTGGACTTTTTTCAAGTTGGCAAATGTTTTCCCCTTAATGCTAATCGGAACACATTTCTTTGGATTTGCTACTGCCCAGAGTAAGATGTTAACAGGAATAGGTAGGTCTTGGATGATATGAAAATGTCATATTCTTTAGCAGAACCAACACTATCTTTAATGGTGCTTTGTGCAGCTCCCTGATTTGTGATTTGGCACCCTCCTAAAAAAAGTTGTGCCACTGCAAGCTGAGGACAAAAAAAAGTCTTACACTCTGAGCGGATTACCAAAAAGAAAAAAAATGAACCATAGAAAGTCAGTTAAAACAAATGTAATAAATTTCTTGTTTGCTAGGGTGAGAATACCACGCATGGAGTGCTGAGGAATTTCACTCCTGACTGCTTCAGTGTTCATTTCTGAATGCCTGTACTACACTACCACCTGATCGTGTACCCTGACTCCTTGCACCTGGGGTGACTGCCCCCTTCACCTTGACCTAGCTATTCCTCTCTTCTTTAGTTGCTTGAGCCTCTTCCAGTTTAACCTTCACTAACAGACCAGTCAGTCTTAGAGGGGCAGCTGGTACTGTCTCAGTCACTGCAAGCCTCAAGAGATGTGGAAGTTATTCTGTGAGTGAAAGTGGGCCACAACTTGTACTCCCATCTTGTTCTGATCCCAAGAAGTCAGGTGGTCTTTCCTGAATTTGAAGGTAAGTGCTTTAACAGTCATACCCTTTATGTGTATTTTTGCATATTCATCTTTCTTTACCTATTGCCATTGCTCACACTGTGCTTTTGGATTGTCTCGCTAGATATGGCTGTTCCCTGTTGGAACAGCAACAGCTAGGAAATGCAGAGGTTTGAAATGGCAGTACTTTGAGTAGACGATGTTGCTTTCTAACCATTTTTTCCACTCTCCCAGCCAATCCTTGCTAGTGTGTTGGCTTTGATAGTAGAGGCCTTTGGGCTTATTTCCCCTTGTATGGTTAGTTGTTAGTTGTTCCCTTTTAGGAATCTTTTGGCACTAGTCTGGATCATAGCTTGACTGTAATCACTTTGGATCATCTTTAAATATAACATGGTTGTCTTGTTTCTTGTGCAGTGAATTCTCTGTATGGGAGATTGTAGACATGCCTCAGATATGTGCCTTTCATCCTTCTGAGGGGGACAGACCACTCAAGAATCTTACTTTCCTGGAGGTTCCTTGTAGAGCTGGATCCAGACTTGACTTTTCCACAGGTCTTATAGAGCTAATAGTTTTGACCATGTTCACAGATCCACTACCAATCTTGTAGTAGAGATTTTGTTGCCATTAGTTACTGTCTCATTATCCCGTCTTGGTTTTCCTTGATTCAGACCCTGCTGCCATACCTTAGGATGGTGGGTTTTCAGCCCTTAAACTAGAGACTGGGCATCCCATTCTGTCTTGTTCTGTTGATGCAGTCCTTTGCATCGTACATATCAATGGAAAATTGAGTGCTCATTTGGGGCATTGTTACAACTCAAGGCTAATAGAATCTGCTAGAAAAGCATTTCTACTTCAGTATTCTTGAGTGTCCTGAAACTTGAGCCTGACCTTCAGTCAGACAGTCTGGTAATGGTATGGTAGCACAGAATGCTGTGGATGGGAGCCTACTGCTGCCTTTTTGTATAATAATGATTTGGGTTTGGGACTGAGCCACCAGCTGTTTAACATTTAGGGGGAATGCAGTCCTACCCATGTTCTCCCCTATACAGCAGACATTTCATCTTTACTCCGTATCTACCACTTGCTTTCAGAGTTCCATACAGAAAGGCAAGACTTATTCTTATCATTTCAGTGTGGACCAGAAGATCCTTTACCCAAACCCTCTGACTAGAATCCTCTCCAGAGATGATTGTAATCCAGGTGCTATTGGCTGCAGCACAGTGGCATTGTGACTATCCATCTGAACACTTGGCTGCTACAGAACTTAAAAGCTGAGCTCCAAAATATTTGGGACTCTCATGGAGCCTTCTGGTTGGACTATCTACATGGTAAGTGAAAAAGATTCTCCATCTGGGCCAAGAGGAGGCATCAGTCTTCCTTTTCAGTGTAAAAGTCTCCCAGGTTTGACAGGCATATCTCAAGCATCTGTTTGGTGTAGGTCTCGATAGTTTTGTCATCAAGGTGTATGTTTCAGACATCTTTACATATTATGATGTAGTGGAAGGCAGCGCTTTGACCTGGCAGAGCTTGATTTAATTTTTTTTTTTTAATTTACCAGTTTTTGCTCCTTCACTTCTGTCCACAGTCTGAATCACTGCTCTAACCACTGCATTTCCATTTGTTTTCCTTCACAGAATGTACCACACCCAAGCCCTTTTCTCCATGGTAAGGCGGTAGCTGCAGTTTGGCTGCCATTTAAGTAGCCATCAGTGGAGTTTTCACATTGAATTCTTTTGTTGAGACCTGATGGCACTCTTACTGGTTATGCAGTGGGCATGGTGCTTAAATTGTCTGTTGCTTGCTTTTCCGTGTGGTGTCAGTGCTGGTTGCCTGGCCCTCTTGGAAAGCATATAATGATTTGCTGCCATTTAAGGAAGCGTTTTCTTGAGTTTTCCCATAATAAGGATATTGTGCACAGTTTGAATGAGATATAAAGAGTGAAAATGTTTTTAGTCCCTTTAGTTTTATATGTACAGGTTAGACGTGTATTTATCAACCAGAGGAAAAGTTGTGGATGAAATTTATTTTGTAGGGGCAGGGGAAGAGATTAAGATTTAAGGTGGATGAGTTTTGTTCTCCACATACATACCCAGCTCACATATACCCAGCTCATCCAAGCACACAAACTCATTCATAACGTCTCTCTGCCCTCCCTATCAAATAACTTTGAAATGCATAAACCAGATAGACTCCTAAGATCCAGTTCCCAAAACCTAATTAAATTGCATAAACCAACACATCCTGCTGGGAATCAGTTGATGTCCTTTACTCTTGCACACCTCTGGAACTCTCTCCCTTCTCCCATCCGCACCACCAGCAGTCTGTCCTTGTTTAAAACCTCACTGCACTCGCACCTTACTTCACAATGGAAATGCTCTTGCTCTCATCCAACCTAATTCTACCACACTTTCTTCCCAACTTTCCAAATTTTGTTACCTGTCACTACCTCCTAAAGTTTTACATCTTTAGCTCATTGTAATTCCCTAAAAAAAAAAAAAATTACTACTACTTACTGAATTAACCCAATGTAATTTTCCTAATGAAAATCTTTTATTTCTGTATTATGTAACGTCTGTTTGAATTGTGCAATATGGGTTTGTACTATACAAAATATGTATTTAACATTTAATTGAAATGTATATTATGGATTTGTGCTTTTTCTGTATTATGTATTTCTCTGGAGCTTTTCTCCCCAGGACTCCATTGAAAATGGGCTCGTTGTAGCCCAATGGACTATCCTGGAAAACAAACTGCAAGAAAATAAATAAATAAACATACAACAAGGTAGTTTAGCGTTACCTGATTTGAAGTCGTACTTCAGTGCTACACATGTAAAGCTAAAGCTCATATCCATAACTCAAGCAGAAGGAAGTAAATTAAAGTAGAAAGTGATGATGATGATGACAGTTGAGAATTTTAAAGATAGATTAGGCTGTTGGATGCAGGTCCTTAAGAAGAATAAGGATGCAGCATATTATATTCATAAAGTAGCCAGTGCAGGAGTGGGAGATAAAGACTTTACCAATTTGGATGGCTGCAAGTAGGGATATATAAGACAGACAAGAGGGGGCTGTAATTTACTGGATGAAATTAACCAAAGATTTAAGTACCGAGTAGAGTGGAACAATTACATTCCTGGATCTGGATGCCTTAACTTTAGAACGATTTTAGTCTTCTTAGTCTCAACAAGTCACTTTTTGTCAACATTTAATGAACGGCAGTAGTCCAAGAAAGCAGTTTCATGTATTTTTTTCATTGTGACTAACGCTTTCACCAAATTTATGTGATTCAGCTGTACTTTCAAAAATTGTTATCAGTGCATTGTTCTAACAGAATTTATTTATATTTTCTTAGTCTTTTGCTAGTATTTTGAAAGAAGGCTACATGAAATCTGTAGACTATCCAGCAAGTGAAAAGATGGAAGAGGGTGGAAAAAGTGAAGATGTGTGTCTCACTGAAAATGAAGAACAAAGCAGAGAGTGGCAGCTGCAGTATACTAAGCTAAAAGGTACCTGTCCCTGAAGTCATTTGTCTGTCTTCTATCACTTGTCACATTTAGTTTATTTAATAACTGTTGTGGAGGTATACTAAAGTGGATCTTTGTAAAATATATTACATGTTTCATTTTAGCTATTTTAAAATATCCAGCACTGTATTTCTCTTAAACTGTGCGTTTATTTTAAATATGAAAATGTTAATGTTTGATTTTTTATAACCATTTTCTAACTTTTTTAAGAGGTTTTCCATCTTGCAGTCTTTTAGAAAGCAAAAGTCACGAACATAACTCATTGTGGTATATAATGCTAGTTGGAAAGTTTTGAGATCACTGAATTTTGACTGGATAGATTTTAATCTTTTTACACTCTTATATTTTTTGACACAAATGCTTTTAGGAGAAAATAAGTCTAGGACATCTTCACAAAATATTTACTTATGATGCATTTTGCAGTGGATTTACAATACAAAAGCAGGTGACTCATGTCAGTCCTTTCTCAGTTTTGTCTTTCATCTGTTAACACATGTTAGAGGAAGACATGGCTTGTTGTGGGGATACAGTGCTTATGGGTGTCAGGAAGTTCTTGTGCCTTTTTTGAAGCATTACACTTTCTCCTGAAAAACTCTATGAACAGTGAAACCTTGTACATCTGATAGACAGCTTTGCAACTGTATATGGTTACATTTTGCTAGTACTTTCAGTGCTTGTGGCAACAGTGCACATTTATCTTTGATGCTGGAAGAGTAGAAGACTATGGGTTCTGTTCTCACACCAAGCAGTGCAGTATAAGGAGGTTTGTCTCTTTAGTTTTGTCGTCCTTTGGATGGGATGTTAAACTGCAGTCACAGTGGTCTGGGCTAGTGGTGTCAGAGGTGGATGTAAGATCTAATGGCACTTACCAAAAAGAGCAAGGTTTTTTGTTAAAATTATTTCAGCTCATAACAAACTCAAGTCAGATAACATTTTTCATATTGAAACAAATCACTCCTTTCTTCTGGGATCATACACTTACATAATAACACTATGTAATTAACATTATCTTTGCAGCCTAAAAATAACCTTTTTGTATTCTCATTCTTTGTTGTAAAAAAGTCTTTCATATCTTCGTCCAAATAAACCATAAGCAACATGCTGCAATATTGTCAGCTTGTTTCTTTAGAAGCAATGTCTTGACAACTGTATATTATATTGATCACCTGTAAACTCGATGTCAGTATGTTCATCTTCTCTTTTACTTTCCCCAAAAACTCCAATGCTGTTTGACAAATGCACACGTGTGTGTGTGTGTGATATATATATATATATATATATATATATATATATATATATGTATATGTATGTATATATATATATATATATATATATATATATATATATATATATATATATATATATTTACCATAAAAATGTTGATTGCACATAGTCGAATATGCACACCATCACCAAATTTATGTGAAATCCATACTGCCGACTTTTCAGAATGCCAAAACAAAAAAAAATGAACGACACTTCAGACCACTCCACACCTAAAACAAGTTCTAATATGGGTCAAAAAGGGGGTGAGATTTTGCAGTCTGGATTATCGGTGTTCGACTTTTTCAGCAGTCAGAATTTTGAGTTCATGTAAGTGGTGTCGACAATGTGCAATCAACATTTTGATGGTAACCCATGTGTGTATATGTATATATATATATATATATATATATATATATATATATATATATATATATATATATATATATATATCTATGGATCTGTGATTATCAGCTTTCCAAAATTTTGAAATTCATCCTATATTTTGTGACACTCTGCAAAAACTCAGAGATTTAATAGTAGAATTGTCCTGTGATGTGAAAGTGAATCATCTGTCATCTTCCAGTAATTCCTGAAAACAAATCAGTTTTGAAGTTCTTTCCCTTCTCTCATACCAAAACTCCTGTGTATGATTACAGTGCATATCCATCCTGTCCAAAAGGTCTTTTAATACCCTTTCATCATGTTCTAACTTCATTAATTTTCTTGTAATGGATATTAAAATCTCCAGCTAATTTGTCTGATAAGGGGTCTGATATCATTAGAAAAGGTTCACTCTTTTTGAAGAACTAGCATCATTCTTTTTTTCTCAGTAATGCACAGGTGTTGCATAGCCCTTATGTGCTAATAATAATACGCTCAGCAAACACAGTGCCTTTTCAGGGAGACCCAGAAACACAGAGTGATTAAGTGATTTGCTTATGGTCACACATTAGGCAAATGAAAACTTGGGGAATCAAACCCTGCGCTATAAGAACTACAGCTCACAACCTTAACTTCTGCACCGACTGCCAGTCCTCATGTACATACTTTCCGTACATAAAGCACAAAACTGTGCCCTTCCTGCCACTACAGTAAATATGTCTTTTGTTTGCACCATAAGGTTACAGCACCAGAATCCTAGATCATTTTATTTGGTCAAATGATCAACCACTTTACTAACCCATCTAGTCATATTGCTCTTCCTTTCCATTATTTTTAAAAATCTAATATCCTACAAGCAAATAAAATCAGCAAGAAACCCTCCCATTTATTCAAAAAGGAGGTTGTTATTTCTAGCCGTTCATGGTAAATCAAAGAACATTCAGTTTCCTTCTTCTTTCTGTAGTTCCTTCTTTTTATCCTTTTTCTTCTTTCTGTTCAGTCTTTTTTCTCCTTTTTGTATAGATTTCTTATTGTTTCATACTGAAGTGTCCACTTCTTCCATTTACCTTATTACAAGAGGTCAGACTTGTTGTGGACGTCACTGTCTGATGATATCCCGTAGTGACTTACATGGAGTCCTTTCTTGATCTTTGGCAGTTACTCAGCCTCTCACTATCAACGTCAATTTCAGAATACTCTGAAACATTTCATTTCTTAAATTATTCAACGAGATTCTCTCCCTCTGCAGTTACATTGTTTTGCAGTAATATTGTTCCCCCTTACCCACTTGCATTGCTTTTGTTATAATTAACCCAAACATGTTCAGCAGAACTACATACATAAAATTTTCTTGAACATTGCCCCCTTAAATGACAGTGTTTCCCACATAGGCCACATTTCCTCTTTGGACACTGAGCAGAAACTCGCTCCATTTTCCCCATAAGAGTAACAAATATACGGCTGGTCTGCATAGAAAAGTATAGCTGTGCAGTTACAAATGTTAATTGCATTAGGCAAATGCATGGCTTGCCCACTGCACATTTTAAATTCCCCTAAAGCTTATCAGCTTCCAATCCATTCACCTTCTAGGTCAGTGATTGTTATACACCTACTGGGTCCATAATTGTTTTAAAGGAAAAATTGTAAACACAGTGCTATTTCATTTCATCCTTAACTGATATTCTCAGAATGTGGCAGTCCCAAACTGCACAAATCAGTGGTTAAATATGTGTAGTAACAAAGTTCTGCACCTAGAAATTGCTCAGTGGCAACAAGAGTACTTTCTTATTGAACTTTTCACGCATCTCGAAACCACTGACATAGTTTCTCATGAAATATCAAGTACCTGTTCCCTTCTAAAGTTTATACTCAAATTTAGATCTCTCACTAAAACTGCCAGATTTTCTAAAATAGTCCTAAAGAGCACACCATAATGGGAATTTCTCCCTAATTACCTCAGAAGTGTAAAAGATTGCAATAGGGTCATAAGACATTTTTTAACCTTTGCCTGAGCCACGACTTTTGCATGTAGGCACCTCACCCAGTATTGCATCTCTTCTGCTGTTCTTGAAACAGTTCCATTCTCAAGATCTGTATTCATCTGAAAAGACTGGATTTGGCTCCATTGTCTCTCTTCACTAATTGAGGTTAGTAAGACATTGTATCCTGTGATCACTTTCACTGCTGGTGTCTTGCTCTCTTTCCCAGCAAGCATCTCCATCACTGCAGCCCACAGTTCATCTGTAGGAGCCTGGTGAGGGGAGCCTGGTGAGGCTCTGCCTCTTCCAGCATCTCTAAAAGCTACTTATTTGATAAACCAGATCTGCTACTATAGTAAACGCAGCTTCTTCCACTGTGGTCTGGCTTTCAGCATCACTCTCAATTTTACATTTCATGAATGTGAATCTCAAAATGAAATGAGCACATTCCCTCTTGAGATGTCGAAAAAGAGTAGGAAAATTTCCCCACTGACTGACTACCTCATATATCCTCTGAAAATAAGGCTTAGCCCTAGTGAGACTAACCTGATCAATAAAAGCATATACAGTAAAGATGTGCTCTTTTGGCTGTTTGTATTTCAAGTGAACACATTAAAGAACAGTGTCCTGTTTTAGATAACAAGGTACTCCTTCAGCTTCTTGTCTTTCTGATGCCAGCTGTACCTGTTCATGGTTCTGATGGAGTTTTAGCCTGTCATGAGAATTGATGGGAATACGGCAGGTAACTGTTGCTGGACAGCCCATTACACACACACATGCAAGAGCACACCTGTTTTTGTGGGCACTTTAGAATCTCTCCATTCCATCTGTCAGCATGGCTTTCGGATGTGAGACTAAACCGGTGATGCCACTGGAAAAATGTGCAGATTGCACCAAACTGGCACAGCCAGGACCTGAAGAAAAGAACCAAATACTGAAGACAGAACTTGCTAACTGCTTTATTATTGTCCCCCATAATGTACTTAGATATATTTATATTTATTCAGTGTCATTATTGTACAGGATGCTGGGAGCTCAGATTTTATTTTTAAGTCTTGCCTAAGGTACAGGCAGCAGACTTGTCATTTCTCAGCTTAAACTGCCATTTCCAATATTTCTTACACACAACTTTTAAACATAAATTCTTGTTGATTTTAGAGGAGGTTAGAAAAGAGTGGGAAGAGAGACTGGATAAGCAATTTACAAGGGAAAATGAGAGCACATATGTATAGCTCACAAGTATGCATCAAAGTCTAGAAGATTTGGGATTTTTGCTTGGAAATGTTTGCATAGGTGTTTTTACACCACAAGCAGTCTCCGAAGATCGTTTTCTCAGGTTGATAGCAAATGTTGGAGGTGTGATGGCGAAAAGAGGTATCTAGAAGCTCATATTTTTGACTGTAATGCGTTGGCAGATTTTAAAAATTCCCTACAGAGTACTATATCAGAAGTATTGGGTGAGTAAATGGCTGTCACTAAGGAAATGATTTTTTTGAGCTGGGATACAGGATCTGAATTGCTTAGATATAGTAAGGCCTTTTTAAGTTTAATTCTGGAGGCTGCCAAAAGAGAAGTTACTAGAAAATGGAAATCAAAATCTAAACCAACTTTATTTTAAGTAGTAAATATTGTAACTGAAATAAAACAAAAGGAGCAAATTACATAGACATAAATGGTAATTGACGGTACAATATGTGCAGAATAATGTTCAGGAGGAGGAGTGAGGTTTAAGGGAAGGCAGGAATAGAGCAGTTTATGTAATGTTAGACTGATGATCATTATAAAGAACATATGTGATGTATAATGTTTGTCACTGGCAACTTGTTAATATGGTTTGTTTTCTTTTATATAAAGGTATATCTATATCTTAAGTGATAATGGAAAGTCTTTTGATGTATTATCAGGATCAGTTAAAACTGATAAAAGCAATCATATTGTCCCCACATACGAAGAGGTTTACTTGCTTCAAAGTCAGCCTGTGTCCCTGAGCAACAATACACAGAGGCTAAGCACCAGCATATAAAATGGTGGCATGTGCTTCATTGTACGTTAGCATACAGAGGTAGAAATAAGAATATTCCAAGGCAGAGTAGAATGTCATTTCAATTAATTCTTCATACAGTTTCCTGGTTATATTAATTATAAGTAGCGTAACCAGATTTTGTCATGTTATCGTTTTATAAGGTGTACAATGGCATTTTTTTTGTGTGTTTCAGCACTAGAAACTGATTTGCATACACTTATTCATAATATGCATGAAGAATATCAGAGGCTTGCAAAATTACAAACACACCTTATTGAGGACTCTGACAAGGTAATACTTTCTATCAACCTAATAAAATGTTTTATTCTTTTTTTTCATTTTACTGATGTAGTCTGACTATATTAAATGGTATTTTCCTGATTTGTAAACTGTTTTGAAATGCCAGATTTTTTATTTTGTAGTCTTGTTACTTTGAGATGTGTTCTATGAAATGTTTCTTATTTTCAACTTTTCTAAATCACGAGAGCAGCAGCAAACTTCCACTCAGTAGACTTACCTAATTAAGAGAATCGCATTCACTGAAAAGAAATGTCAAGCAGTAACATTCACTTTGTATCTTAACATGCTGTTGAAACGTTTTTTTTTTTTAATGATGGCAGAAGTCATCTGTAAAAAATTTGGGCTTTCTTATTGCTAGCCCTCAAGTGCAATTTCAAATGTTCAAAGGTACTCTCCATAAAAAAAAGAAAAAGTGCTTGAAAATGTCGTGTGTTTCCAGGTGTGTGTGTGTTTGAGTATATGCTTTGGCAACCATGGAAACAGTCTGGTATATCTCCTGCCTAGATTTTTTGTAGGAAAAATGGGAAATGTTACTATGTAGAACCATAGCAACTCTGCAGATCCTTGTCTAATGCTGAGGAAGACTTTTTGGACCTTAACTTGCTGTAGAGGTCTTTTTTTTTTGCTTCGCAATTCCGATTGAGGTGGCTTCCAACAGAGAGACATGCCAGTTGTCCCAGCTACAGATCTGCGTCTGACACATACCCCTCTTACTGTTACAGTCTAATTCTTGAGGTCACGTTTCAAGGAGGGGCCAGACCTCAGCATTAGAATAAAACAGGATGCAAGGCTGCAATTATTTGTTTCATAAAACATTGGGTTGGCTTTTCCTTCAGATCATTCATATTATACAGCTGTTCTTTTGCTGCTTTCATCGGCTCGTTGATTTGTTTGCTAAGGAATTTGGTTCTGTACAAATTTCATGAGCTTACCCTTCATCCAAGTCTAAGGCAGGACCTGGATTTTACACTTTTCTTGTAAATTCTGCAAATTTGCTGTGAGCAGCAGTCAGTTTTAGGGGCTGTTTCTAAAAAGAGGAAAAGGGGAAACTTGTCATCCACAGAAGATTCAGATTCCTCGACTCAGAAGTGGACAAACTACTCTACGTTCATCAAATGTCCTTCCCTTTACATACGAGTCTAGCACTGAGAATATCCTGTCTTCTGCTTGTCCACCTGAAGATGTCTGATTTGAGAATACCCTTCATAAAATGAAGGATTACAGGATTACTTCAAATGGAAGACTAATGAAAACTCTGTGTCCCAGATATGGTATAGAGAGCATCAGGCCTGCCCGTAGCTATTCCTTCAGTCCTTCAAACCTTGAAGGATGACTTTGCAAATACATCCTTGGAGTCAGATTCCCAACTATTTGCTCCCGGGAGCAAAGTCATTTTTAAATGGTGGTAATTCTTTCAGATGCATTTACAAAAAGAACTTCATGGATTCCAGCAACAAAACAGCTATGGCTCCAATCAAGAATGACTTTGCAGTGAAACAGATATATGGAAGAAAATCTACACTTCTCCTGCCCTGGCTTTCATGGCCTTTAATTAACAAATTCACATGCTGATGTCCCAAGAGACTTTCCTGTCCCATCTAGAGGAAAAGTTTGAGAGGACAAAGGACAAAGATCTGAAAGAGAAAAGACTAGACTTACACAGTCTTTGTTCTCCGGTGGCCAAGCATTTCATTAAATGTTGCTCTTATGCAGTAGCTGTGTCATGCAGGGCAGCAGCTGCAGGGCTACTCTTGAGGAGACATGCCTGATTGAGGACAGCCCATGCTGCCAGACATTGTTAAAGCAGAGCTTTTTAATGTTCCACTGGAGAAAGATTCTCTTTTGACCCCCTGAAAAAAAGGTAAAAAGACTGGAGGAAAAGAGAGAGACTGTACTGCACAGTCAGTAAAACAGTTATTGCACGTGCATGCACCAAATATACAACAAAAACTACCCTGCACAAAGTTGGCATTTATTCCAGAGGTACAAAAAGAAAAGTAGCAGAAGACTAAGACAGGCCATTAGACAAACACACCAAAAGGGAACGCCTGTAAATCCTCAGGGATAAGAAACAGATAAGGGACAGCTGTGACTTATCCGTGGTCAGTACTCACCCCAAACTATACCCTCCCCAGTATATCCTCCTCAAATTCCTACTACAAAAAGCATAAGGGAACTTGTAGGCTTCTTTGTAAAACAATGAGAAGAAACATCCCAAGACACACAAATGCTTCAGATATTAAGGCAAAGATGCAGACGGCAAAGATTGAGTTATCGGTTACCTCAGTGGTCCTCAGTAATAAAACACAACTAGTTCATCCCCTTTTTTCGTTGCCTACTGTTGCAGGGAGCCAAAGAGAGCGTACCAAAAGAAGAAGTAAAAACACGCTTCTTATCCACACTGCTACTAGTTTCAGGAAAACAAAGGCACATGGAGATTTGTCTTGGACTTTTAAGGCTAAATGCATTTCTGAAGCATGCTAACAATGCAGGGCTTTATAGCTCTCATCCTGTAACAGACTTGCAGAGTCAGTCAGGACCTAAAGGATGCTTGCCTTACATGTACCCATAGTCAGAGTAAAAGGATGACATCTCAGATTCAAAGGAAGGAGTTGCAGTTACCAGTCCACATCCTTGACATTTTGTCATTCTCTTGGTGTTCTGAAAATGCCTTGCTCCAGTAACTGCATTTTGTTGCACCCACAGTGTTCTGAAAATGTCTTGCTCCAGCCATTGCATACTGCAGAACCAATGGCAGTCATATTTTATTTTATTCTGTTTAACATTTGTTTACTGGGAAAGTCCGACTAGGACAGAGCCCATTTTCAGCGGAGGCCCTGGGAGAAATGCTCCAGACACAGGTCTTTGGACTGTGGGAGGAAAGCAGAGCACCCAGAGGAAACCCAAGTGAACACAGGGAGGACATGCAGACCCCACACAGAAGGCACCCCAGCCAGGAATTGAACCAGAGAGCCTCTTGGTGTGAGGCCACAACTCTAACCGCTGCACCGCTGTGTTTATATACCTATCAACTGGATAAGTGCCTTACTCAGACAGCTGGTCTAACAAGATTCAGAAGGCTGTCGTATTCATTCTGTCTTACTTTGAAAACCTAGGCCTCTGTCTAAACATTCCAAGGGCCCATTTAGTACCAAACAGAATAGTCCTGTCCCTAGATGATCTGCTAGTCACAGAACAACATAGGGCCTTCCTCCCTATTGACAAAGTAGGTTTCTTATCAAGGTATGTTAGGTCAGTAACACAGAAGGAAAGGATTACTGCAAGACAGATCCTGAGAGTGTTGGACTACATGGCCTCTTCACTTTTGATGGTGTTCTTAAGAAGGCTACACATTAACAAGCTACAGCGGTTTGTGAGGAGGAGATGGTGCCAATACCCAGTCTGTGTAGTAACCCATACCACTGCTGCTCTGTGTGAGGAGATCTCATGATAGATCCAGCAAGTGCTTCTCATTCAAGAATTGCCTTTCAGGCTAGACCTGGATACACTGAAACTCACCTTAGACTTCTCTGGCACATCCTAGGGAGCCCACTCAAGAGAACAGAAGATCCAGGGTCTCTGGAAAGGAAGAGACATAACTTACAAGAAATACTAGCAGTTTTTCTGGCCATTGAGCTTATTAAAAAAACTACTTAGCAGTGAATCTTGTACATGTACACAGTGATATGGTGCAGCAGTAAGCAGGAGGAACCCGTTCTTACCTGTCATTCAGGTTAGTACTGCAAGCATGCATCCTGACAAGCAGGGCTTCTTGTATCCCATCTCAGGAGAACTACTTAGCAGGCCAGCACTATAGGACAGATGTAAACCCAGTATGTGAATGCTAAACAGTGATGTATTTCTGGGCCTAGTCCACTAGAGGAATGTGTCAGAGGTGGACAGCTCAGAAAATTCGGCAGCAGGATAACAACAGCAAGAGCCTGAGCATAGATGCCTTCTTAATAAGATGGGCAGCTTTGTTCCTGTATGCTTTTCCTCCATTGCCAAAACTAAGGATGACAGGATGAAAATGCTAATCATTGATTCTCCTCTCTGCTGATTGTAGTAAGGACAAAGGATGACAGGATGAAAATGCTAATCAGTGATTCTCCTCTCTGCCGATTGTAGTAAGGACAAAGGATGACAGGATGAAAATGCTAATCATTGATTCTCCTCTCTGCCGATTGTAGTAAGGACAAAGGATGACAGGATGAAAATGCTAATCATTGATTCTCCTCTCTGCCGATTGTAGTAAGGACAAAGGATGACAGGATGAAAATGCTAATCAGTGATTCTCCTCTCTGCTGATTGTAGTAAGGACAAAGGATGACAGGATGAAAATGCTAATCATTGATTCTCCTCTCTGCTGATTGTAGTAAGGACAAAGGATGACAGGATGAAAATGCTAATCATTGATTCTCCTCTCTGCTGATTGTAGTAAGGACAAAGGATGACAGGATAAAAATGCTAATCATTGATTCTCCTCTCTGCCGATTGTAGTAAGGACAAAGGATGACAGGATAAAAATGCTAATCAGTGATTCTCCTCTCTGCTGATTGTAGTAAGGACAAAGGATGACAGGATGAAAATGCTAATCAGTGATTCTCCTCTCTGCTGATTGTAGTAAGGACAAAGGATGACAGGATGAAAATGCTAATCAGTGATTCTCCTCTCTGCTGATTGTAGTAAGGACAAAGGATGACAGGATGAAAATGCTAATCATTGATTCTCCTCTCTGCCGATTGTAGTAAGGACAAAGGATGACAGGATGAAAATGCTAATCATTGATTCTCCTCTCTGCCGATTGTAGTAAGGACAAAGGATGACAGGATGAAAATGCTAATCATTGATTCTCCTCTCTGCTGATTGTAGTAAGGACAAAGGATGACAGGATAAAAATGCTAATCAGTGATTCTCCTCTCTGCTGATTGTAGTAAGGACAAAGGATGACAGGATGAAAATGCTAATCATTGATTCTCCTCTCTGCTGATTGTAGTAAGGACAAAGGATGACAGGATGAAAATGCTAATCATTGATTCTCCTCTCTGCTGATTGTAGTAAGGACAAAGGATGACAGGATGAAAATGCTAATCAGTGATTCTCCTCTCTGCTGATTGTAGTAAGGACAAAGGATGACAGGATGAAAATGCTAATCAGTGATTCTCCTCTCTGCTGATTGTAGTAAGGACAAAGGATGACAGGATGAAAATGCTAATCAGTGATTCTCCTCTCTGCTGATTGTAGTAAGGACAAAGGATGACAGGATGAAAATGCTAATCATTGATTCTCCTCTCTGCTGATTGTAGTAAGGACAAAGGATGACAGGATGAAAATGCTAATCATTGATTCTCCTCTCTGCCGATTGTAGTAAGGACAAAGGATGACAGGATGAAAATGCTAATCATTGATTCTCCTCTCTGCTGATTGTAGTAAGGACAAAGGATGACAGGATAAAATGCTAATCATTGATTCTCCTCTCTGCTGATTGTAGTAAGGACAAAGGATGACAGGATGAAAATGCTAATCATTGATTCTCCTCTCTGCTGATTGTAGTAAGGACAAAGGATGACAGGATGAAAATGCTAATCATTGATTCTCCTCTCTGCTGATTGTAGTAAGGACAAAGGATGACAGGATGAAAATGCTAATCAGTGATTCTCCTCTCTGCTGATTGTAGTAAGGACAAAGGATGACAGGATGAAAATGCTAATCAGTGATTCTCCTCTCTGCTGATTGTAGTAAGGACAAAGGATGACAGGATGAAAATGCTAATCAGTGATTCTCCTCTCTGCTGATTGTAGTAAGGACAAAGCCTATAATGTTTTCCAGGTATGTTTTACCTCTTGACCAAAAAACAAGGTTCACTCTTGCACCCTAACTTGAGAGATTTAAAGCTGTTAGCACTGATGATCTAGCACTCACTTTTTTAAGAACACATTTTCAGAGGATATGCCATACAGTATAAGCGAAGCTAGGAAACAAAATGCAAGAAAATTATACCGAACTTAATGGAAAAAAGAATCTCCTTTTACTACCAAAGTAGCGGGTCAGACCACAGTACAGTTTCCAAGTCACTGATCTTTAGTTACATATCAGACCTTTATAAACCATGATTGTGTCTATTCCACAAGGAAGGTACATGTTTTACCATTTCAGCCTGTGTTTCTGGGAATCCACCACTGTATTTCTCATTGCCTCAAAGAAATGGTGCTCTTAAGGCCCCCTCCTCCATTCAGGAACTTACTGTACCCTTCAACTTCATTCTGCTGAAGCTGTCACCTTTTGAACCAGTTGACTGTACCTCCAGAACAAGAGGAAAGGATTTTACTCTGCCAAGATGGGCACAATAAAGTTCATAGGTTCATAGGTTCATACTAGGCTATCTGCCCTAGGGCATTTATAAGCCTAGCCAGAGTGTGTTTGGCTTTCGCCACCCATTTTAAATTAGTTTTGCTATGCCCTTTTTCGAGGTTAGTATACTGTGCCTCTGTCTAACAGTGACACAGAAGTGATACCAGGGGTAAACCTACGATCTCCCATCCACTCATCAAGATTCCTCTTGAAGAGAGTCAATGAGGGACTCTGCCTAACCTGGACTGGGATTTTATTCCAGAGTGAAGGGAGCCTCTGGGTTATGAATCTGTCCCTCCAGCATGTCCTATTTATTTCAGTGCTGAGGTTCAAGTCTCTCGAGTGCGTAGCTCGATGGGATTTGGATTTTCTGAGGTGCAGCATGTCCATTAATTCGGGTTGGACATGGCTTTATACGTCAGGCATAGATCGCCTCTGAGCAGGCGGTATGCCACTGAGTAGAGCTGGAGTTTCTTTAACCGGGCAGCATATGGCTTCTGTTTGAGCCCTTTGATCCTCTTGGTGAGGTACTTTTGGGGTCTTTCCAGTTGCTGCAGGTGTCTGGTAAGATACATCCCAAAAGGGGCATTGTACTCAATTATGGGCCTGATGAGGGATGAGTAAAGAGGCACGATGACCTCCCCTGATCTAGATGTGAATCCCTTCATGATTAGTTGGGCTATATAAAATGTTTTTCTAACCACTTTGGCCATGTGGTTGTCAAATGAGAGATTGCTATCAACTTGGATCCCCAGGTCCCTAATTACTTCTTCTGTACTTAATGGATTACCACCTATGTGGTAATTTGTGGGCACTTTGTTTTTGCCAAAGGGGATGACTATACACTTTTTGGCATTTAGCTTGAGGCCATGGCTCTGGCACCAGTTGTCTGTTTCTATGAGGCCCTTTTGAAGGATGCTTGTGACGGCTGGAGAGTCTATTATGGCGCCCAGTTTGCAGTCATCTGCGAACTTGGTCAGCCACAGTCCTTCCGTGTTGGTCTGTACCTCCGAGAAATATATACCGAACAAGAGAGGTCCCAGGACTGATCCTTGTGTGATGCCACTTGTAACTGGATTGGAGTCCGACATGGCTCCAGCAATTATAACCATGTGGGTTCTGTCCTTGAGCCAGTTTGCAACCCATCTAGTGACATAGGGGTTGATATTTAAGCTGGTGAGCTAATCTATAATGCCCGAGTGGGGTATTGTATCGAAGGCTTTTGCGAGGTCCAGGTAGGCTGTGTGGACCACCTTCCCCTCGTCAGTGGCCTTGGTGACTGTTTCAAAGAAATCAACCAGGTTTAAGAGGCAGAATCTGCCCTTAACAAAGCCGAACTGGGTAGGATCCAGTGTCTGTAGGTCCCCAATATCTTTATTTATGAGGTCCATGATGATCCTTTCCATAGCTTTGCAGACCAAGCTAGTCAGTCTTATGGGGCGATAGTTTCCAGGATCTGTTGAGGCACCACCTTTGTGGAGAGGGACCACTGGTGCTGTACGCCACTCTTTGGGTACATATCCTGTAGTAAGGCTGAGACTGAACAGTAGTTTTAGGTTTGGGTTTAGCTCTTCTTGGAGTTCATGTAGGACGCAGCCCGGGACACCATCTGGTCTCATTGATGCTGTGTTTTTTGCTTTGGAGAGGGCATCTGAGATGTCAGGGGGGCAGCACTCTGCTGGGATAGATATTTGCCCTTTTGGTGGGGAGGGGGTTGAGAAGTTTGCGCTGAACCTGTCAGCTAGAATGTTGGCAATGTCTGTGGGTTCGGTGTATTTTTTTGTCATTTTGGACTAATTCTGAGCATATCTGGGAATTCCCACCCAGGTTCCTAACATAACTAAAGAAAGCCTTGTGATTATCCTTAGTGTCCTGTGCAATTTTTCTCTCGAAGCTGGCCTTAGACTATTTTGTGTGCCCGTAGTTTTATGCTAATACTGATCAGAGATGCCTTCCCTTTTTGGGATTTTGCTCTATCATGTAGTAGCTTCCTCCTTCTATTGTATAGTTTGTTTATGGATGGGGTCCACCAGACAGGACGTCTGCCTTTGGAGGATTGGGTCATGGTTTTATTTGGGATTGCATGATCCATGCATTCCTGAAGGTGTTCATAGAATGCGTTTATAAAGGATTCTGCGGTCTGGGCCGTATTTTCCACAGGCCCGGGGGCTTTGAAGGATTCCACCTCGGTTTTGAGGAGTGTGAAATTTGCTTTAGAGAAGTTTTTCACTGTGGTTTTCTGGGTAGGGGTGGGGTCGGGATGTGAATATCCAGTGAGATTAGTTTATGGTCTGATCTTACCAGTGAGGGATACACTTCTGGTCTGGAGCATAGAGTCCCCATGTTGGTGATGATCAGGTCCAGTATGTTTTCCCCTCTTGTGGGAGTGGTAACAAGTTGTTCCATAGCATTTGAGTTTATAAATTCTTGGAACCTTTGGGCTAGGGTGTTGGAGCTAGAGTAATGCTCCCAGTCTATGTTTGGGTAGTTGAAGTCGCCCAATATAATGGTGTTTAGAGAGACCTTCATATTTTCCAGTGTTCTCAGGAAGGCCGAGTGGGGTTCCTGGGTTTGGGAGGGTGGTCTGTAGCAGGCTATAAACTGGAAGGCAGTTTTACCCACTGTTAGTTGCACATGGATAGTCTCTGATGCTTCTTGCTGTGCCACCAACCTGGAGGTGTGGGTATCTTTGACGAATATTGATACTCCCCCTCCTTTTGTGGTTCGGTCCAAGTTTTGGGGCCGGAAAGCATGGTATGAGGTATAACCTGGTAGTGCTGGGGTGCTCTCGGGAGCCTTGAACCAGGTTTCTGTTACTGCACAGATATCGATGTTCTCCATGCTAAGGAGAGTTTCAAGTGCGTGCATCTTGAGGTTTAGACTTCTGGCATTGAGTAGCATTACTCTTAGTTTCTTATCCCTTGTGATACCTATGGAGGTGGGTTTGTCTTTTGAGCCTTGCCTAAAAAAGGCACTATGGGGTTAGCAAGAGCCTTTGCCAATATCCGAAAGCCCAGGGGTGACAGGTGCAAGCCGTCCCTAGCGAAGCATCTTGGCTTCGTAATTAAGAAAATCTGAAAAGTTGTGCATTTAACTTGTAGAGGACGTAAAACGGAAGCATAGGTTCATAGGTCTGTACTAGGCTAATGGCCCTGGAGCCTTTACAAGCCTAGCCCATAGGATTAACCTGGCATCATGCCACCCGACCTTAGTTCCCAGTGCCTCTGTTGAGTAGAGCCACTGGAGTGATCCCTGGGGTGAATTTTCTGTTTCCCATCCACTCATCAAGATTTCTCTTGAAGAGGGCCAATGAGATGCTCTGCTTGACATGTATGGGAAGTCTATTCCATAGCATAGGCAGTCTCTGGGTTATGAACCTGTCTCTCTAGCCTGTTCTGTTGATTGTGGTAATGAGGTTGAGGTCTCTGGAGCATGTGGAGCGGAGGGATTGGGATTTCTTTAGATGTAGCTTTTGTAACAGAGCTGGGTCAGACATGGCTTTGTAAGTCAAGCAGAAATCACCTCTAAGTAGGCGATACGAGACAGAGGATAGTTGGAGATGTTCTTTGTATTTCACTGTTGCAGTCATTACATTTGGGTTATCTGCCTGAAGGTAGCCCTCAGCCGGCCTGAATATCAAAGTCTTGGATCCCTGCGTCGGATGCTGTCCCTTCTTCCATGACATCAGGTCGTCAGGGGTGTAAAACATGCAGCCGACGCCATTACATTAGTCTTTCTTGCTGCGCAGTGCCAGAAGCAGAAGCAGTTCGCAAGTGCCGGTCGACCGACTGCTGAAATTTTCATTTTTGAGTTTCAGAACCGAAGTCTTCAAAAAAGCTAAGTACCCCCGTTGGGGATCCTTTTTCTTGCTCTAAACCAATGTCAGTAAAAGGTAACAATTTTATTACCTGCGTAAAGCAAATACCTCATAAAGATTTTCATTCGTCCTGCATTCCTTGCTTAGGCCCAGACCACAACGTCCCTCGCTGTCAGTTTTGTGCCTTATTCAACCCCTGAACTATTCGTCGTCTGTTTATTTTTGCTGCAGATTATTTTGGTACTCGGTTTAACTATCCAGAAATGGCTTCGGTAAGCCATCCGACTACCGACATTCCGAAAAAATGTAAAGATAAAGACAAGACCGCATAAGTCCAAAGCTGCAGATGCTTCCGTTAAGCGAGTCGCCAGTTCGCCAGTACTCAGTGAGGCACTTTTGCAGCCCCTGATACCCGCTACTTCAGATTCGCAGGCCTCTACTGAGACCCATTCGGAGTATGCCGAGAGATGCTCCTTCGACCATGGAACCTGCGGATGTCTCTACCTTGGATGGGCCGGAGCCGTTGTGCAGGCACCGGCTTCTGAGGGTGTATTCAGGCCTACTGACTTGCATTTCAAACCGACGCCATCTTCTTCTTCAAGGCCTAAAACTCAACCCACGCCTAGAAAACCGACGTCCAAACCGCATGGTCAGGCCCATATGCCTAAAAAACAAATAAGAATGGCTGAAGACCTTATTACTTTAATTAGGGGAAGCCAGCCTTCACCCTCTAAGAGACCTAGAACTGATTTTCCTTCTGATTCTTTTGATCAAGATTCTGCAATTTCTGTTACTTCTGATTACCAGAATTTGCCCTGATCCACCTATGAGGAGTCTGATGCAGAGGACTCCATTCCCTCTGCTTCCCCTCCAGAAGATTTTTCTTTTGGTGAAACCTTGCACACTCTTAGGGAGCATTTCCGCTGGGAAAGCCAGGATTACTCTGACTCCAAAAAGAGGCTTAGGGAATTCTTACTCCATCCTCAACACAGGCGTTTAGCTATCCCTCCTGTCCTGGACATTGTAGATGATGCCTTCTTGGAATCTAGCCTGGCCCCAGACACTTTACCTCCAGCTCCCGGGAAACCTAACAGATATTACAGAGTACCTGATTCTCACAGGTTCCTCATCAAGAATCCTACTGCGGACCCAGAGACAAATTCCCAAGGACCTAAAGGCATTAAGGCTACTACTGCCAAAAACCCTACCCCCTCTGATAGAGATTCCAGGGTCTTGGACAGATGGGGTAAGAAGGTATACACTTCTGCTCCTTTGGCCATCAGGGCCTTAAACTGCCAGTTTCATATGTTAAAGTATCAGCAGCATATTATGGAACTACTTAAACAGAAATTGATGTTGATTCCTGACTGTGCTGAAAATAAAGATTTACAGGATTTAATGCATTCTGCTGAGCAAGTTGGTAAACATACTTTGCAATGTGGTTTTGACTCTTTAGAAGCATCTTGCAGGGCTGCTGTCACTGGGTCTGTTCTTAGAAGGCATGCTTGTCTTAAGGAGCTAAATTTGCCAGATTATGTTAAAGCTATATTACTGGATGCTCCCTTAAACCAAGACCGCCTGTTTGGTAACAAAGCAGAAGAAGTCCTTAAAAAGATGGAGGAAAAAGCTAAGTCTGTGCAAACTGTTTTTAAAGATTTCCTTTAAATACAGCCTCCCAGATTTAGTAGGCATTGGCCTTCTAAGAATTGGTCCTTTCCTGTCTCATCCAGGCCTTCTCAGTCCAAACCCAGGAACAGCAGTCCATCTTGGCTACAGTCTCAAGGTACTCACATGCCTAAGCAGTAGGGGGCTACCAGTTCCAAAGCTGGAAGTAGTAAGACACCCCCTATGGAAAAATGTCACAGTGACTTAACCTTAAACCTTCGAAGCCCTGCTCAACAGCCTGCTCCCTTAGGGGGAAAGATCGCCCGGCATGCAAAAACTGGGAACTCATTACCCAGGACAAATGGGTTTTAAATATAGTTTTTCAAGGATACAGATTCCACTTCCACACCTTACCAACCCCAAACGGTTGACCAGACCTACCCTCCAAATCAGTGGGCAGAGGCTCAACAGCAGGTTCTCTCTCCTCTAAGTATCAGGGCTATTCACCCTGTCCCAGCAGAAGAAAGGGGACAAGGTTTTTACTCAAGACTTTTCCTGGTACCGAGAAAAGACAGCTCCTGGTGTCCTATCCTGGACCTCTCTATTCTAAACACCTTTTTGGTAATCCCAAAATCCAAAATGCTAACAGTTCAACAGCTGCTCCTATGCTAGGCAAAGATACCTGGTTGGCAACCTTAGACTTAAAGGAAGCTCACATGTACATCCCAGTAAGGGAATCTTGCAGGAAATACCTATGCTTCAGAGCAGGCTCCATGCACTATCAGTTCTCTTCACTTCCCTTTTGCTTATTTACTGTGCCCAGGGTATTCACAAAGTGCCTAGCTCCAGTCATTGCATTTTGCAAGCAAAGAAATATTAAATGTACCCATACCTAGACAATTGTCTAATTCAGACAGGAAGCCAGGACATGCTACTAAAACATCTGGCATTTGTAAAGAAACTTCTAACCTCACTGGGGTACACCATAAATGAAAAGAAATCTCATCTAGTACCCTGCCAACAAATTGTATTCCTGGGAGCAAGCTTGAACACAACTTCCCAGATAGCTTACTTCACGCTAGAGAAACGAGTTTATTTGACAGCCTACTTCAAACTACTGGCCACAAAGACCCAGCTATCTGCAAGGAGAATCCTGCAAGCCCTGGGGTTCATGGCCTCTTGCATTCTACTAATTCCATATGCAAGACTGCATATGAGGAAACTACAGTGGTTTCTAAAAAGCCTATGGTGTCCACATTCTCAGGACCTGGAATCAGTGATTCCTATTATTCCTTGCATAAAGACAGAGTTCATTTGGTGGGCAGAGGCGGCCTGCTACCACAACAAGGGGCTCCCATTCACTCTACCCCCAGCAGCCCAAACGCTAACAACAGACACATCAGACTATGCATGGGGGGCTCACTTGGCAGGGCAGTGCATTCAGGGCAAATGGAGCCAGAGTCAGATGCACCTGCATATCAATCAAAAAGAAATGTTAGCTGTACAGAATTCCCTGACAGCCTTCAAGGACCACATTCTTCCAGGACAATTATTGGTAAAGACAGACAACACCATTGTTATTTGGTACATAAACAAGCAGGGAGGAACCCACTCGTACCCTCTCTGCAGACTAGCCATGGCTGTGTGGATCACAGCCTTGAACTACTAAGTGCACCTACAAGCTCAATTCCTACCAGGCAAGCTAAATTCACTGGCAGATGACCTAAGCAGAAATCTCATGGACCCACACGAGTGGAAACTGGACCTTTTGAGAGACAAATGGGGGAATCCAGAGATAGACCTGTTTGCCTCCCCCCAAAACTAACAATTGGACAAATTCTGCACAAGGACTTCCCACAGTCAAGCTTGGAAAGTGGATGCCTTGTCCTTCACCTGGGAAAGCCTCTCAGTTTATGCCTTTCCCTTTCTGCCTCTCCTCTCAAAAGTTCTGCTAAAGATCAAAAAGGACAAACCAAGGACAATACTGATTCCACCAGACTGGCCACGCCAGCACTGGTACTCCCTCTTGCGCAGTATGTCACTGCTAGAACCATGGCACCTGCCTCAGACCCCTTCCCTGCTATCCAAGCAGGAGGGCCAGATTCTGCACCCTCAACTTCAAACCCTGAACATTGCAGCCTGGCTAATTCCTTGAGCTCTCCAATAGCATCCCTCAGTAAACAGGTGCTAGATGTTATTCTGTAGGCAAGGAGGCCTAGTACTAGAAAATCCTATGCTGAAAAGTGGAAAATATACTGTTTCCTGGAGCCAGACTCAGGGGGTGGGCACAACGGTGCCCAGCTTACCGCATATTCCTCAGTACTTAACAGAGATGCTCCACAAGGGCCTTTCCTTCTCGTCAATTAAAATTCATGCCTCTGACATTTCAGCACATTATAATACTGAACCACCTCTCTTCTCTCACCCCCTGCTAAAGCAATTCCTCAGAGGGGCCAAAAATTTAAGACCACCCAGGAGAGCTTCTACTCCAGCCTGGGGCCTTAAATTTGTATTGGAAAAGCTCACTCTAACTCCTTTTGAGCCAGCTGCAACTTCCTTCTAGCCATCACATCAGCAAGAAGAGTGTCTGAATTACAGGCCCTCATGGCAGTGGAGCCCTTCATCATCTTCCATGCAGACAAGGTGTCCCTCAGGACCAATCCTTCCTTTATGCTCATGGTGGTCTAGTGTGGCCCTTAATCAGTCCACTCATTTGCCTACCTTTTTCCCTAATCCACAGAACAAAGCAGAACAAATACTGCACTCTTTGGATGTGCACAGACAACTCAGATTTTATTTGGACAGGAGTAAGCCTCTCAGAAAATCTGAACAGCTGCTAGTTGTCTTTGCTGCAGTTGCAGAGGAGAAGGCCATTTCAAAGCAAACCATTTTTAATGGATAGGCCATTGCATTAATTTCTGCTATAAGCACCATGGAAAACCTACCCCACAGAGGATAAGATCACATTCCACCAGGGCTGCATCTACCTCTGCAGCCTTTCTTAGAGGTGTCTGTACCAGTTACATCCTAGAAGCTGCTACCATTACCACATGCCTATTTTTTCTAAATTCAGAGCTGGTTTTGCCACTGCAGTCTTGCAGGGCTTAATAGCTGGTCCTAATGCACTCTGATTTCTACCTCCCTCTCTTAGCTTTGGGAATCAACCCAAATGTAATGACTGCAACAGTGAAACACGAAGAACTTAGTAAAGTTGTGTACACTTACCATAAATGTAGATGTTCAAATGTATTCACTGTTGCAGTACTGGTTACCCTCCCTCCAGCCCCCTGACTTCTCTTGGCTGTACCTTTCTTTTTGTTTAGTGTATTACAGCTTTCAGGTGTATTTGCTTTTTTTTGGAGGTGTAACCTAACATATAATTGCTTTTCTATTATGGGGGCATCTGACATCTGGGACAAGAAAAACTGATGTAATGGAGTCGGCTGCATGTTTTATACCCCTGATGACCTAACGTCATGGAAGAAGGGACAGCATTTGATTCAGGGATCCAAGACTTTGATATTCAGGCCGGCTGAGGGCTACCTGCAAGCAGATAACCCAAATGTAATGACTGCAACAGTGAATACACTCGAACATCTACATTTATGTTAAGTGTACACAACTGTACTTTTTTTGAGTCTGTCCATATAGGACAAATGTTTAAGGCCTAGAATCCTCTGTGAGGTACTTTTGCGGCCTCTCCAGTTGTTGCAGGTATTTAGTGAGGTACATGCCAAATGGGGCATTGTACTCAGTGATTGGCCTAATGAGGGAAGAGTAGAGGGAGACAATGACCTCTTTCTTCCTGGATGCAAAACCTTTAGTAATAAGATGTGCCGCATAGAAGGACTGTCTGACCACAGTGGCAATGTGGTGGTCAAAAGAAAAGTTGCTGTCAAACTGTGTTCTCAGATCTCTTATAATGCCTTCTGTATTCAGTGGATTACCATCAATGTGGTAATTCATGGGAACCAGGTTTTTCCCAAAGGGGGTGACGACAAATTTTTTTGGCACTGAGCTTAAGGCCATGGTTCCGACACTAGTCATTGGTCTCAGTGAGGCCTTTTTGTAGGATGTCAACATCACTTGGGAAGTTAATAATAGCTCCCAACTTGCAATCGTCTGCAAACTTTGCCATCCAGAGTCCTGTCATGTTACTTTGTCAGCCAGATTCCCGTCATGTTGGCCTGGACTTCAGAGAAGTAGATACCAAAACAGGAGAGGACCCAGGAGCGAACCCTGTGGGACTCCACTCATGACTGGTCGGCAGTTTGACTTGGAGTGAGCTACTTTCACACTGTGGGTTCTACCTGTGAGACAGTTTTTTAACCCACCTAGTGATATAGGGGTTGATGCCTAGCTTAGTGAGTTAGTCTATGATTCTTGAGTGGGGAATGGTATCAAAGGCCTTGGCCAGATCAAGGTAGGCTGTATGAACCACCTTGCCTTCATCCACAGCTCTGGTGACTGACACAAAGAAGTTGACCAAGTTGAGCAGGCATGATCTACCCTTCACAAAACCAAACTGTGTGGGATCCAGAGTTTGGAGATATTGTATATCCTTGTTTATTAGTCCATGATGATGCGTTCCATAGTTTTGTATATCAGACTCGTCATGCTAATGGGGCGATAGTTCCCAGGGTCTGTAGTCGCTCCTTCTTTGTGGAGAAGGATGACTGCAGCAGTGCGCCATTTGGTAGGGACAAAGCCTGAAGTGAGGCTGTGATTGAACAGGACACACAGGTGAAGTGCATGCTAGTAAACGGACTAATATCCACATGACCGGAGGTGCATTTGCTTCTGTTATTCTTTTCATGGCAAACGTATACCAAACTGTATTGGGGCTTATTTCGCTAGGGCCTCTCCAGCCAACACTGCCTTCCTTAAGGGTGTCCACACCCAGTCTGTCCTGGAAAGAGCTACCTGGTCATCTCTCCACACCTTCTTCAGACATTACAGTCAAGACATTACTCAGGGCTAGAGCAGCAAATGCCAAGGTTATTCTGCAACCTACTCATGCAAAGGACCAGCTGACAAATGGTCCATATGCATTTGGAATATTCCTAAGAGTTATTACTGCACCAGTAAGCTATGTGATGAACATAGTACAGTAGTGTTCGGATCTCACTGTGTTTGTTGACGTTTGATCATGTTCACTGTTGCAGTTCCATTTCCCCTCCGTCTTCCTCTCCTGTCTTTTCTGTGGGCATCCTTGGATTGGGATGGAAGTAATAGTCACCTTTCTTTACTGCCTTTCCCCTTAAGGTTGGCTTAGAACTAGGAGAGGTAGTTTGGAGCCTTTGGTTGGACTGCCTTTGTGGGAATTACTTCCAGCAGGGCAGTTAGTTCTTCAGTTTCAGTCTGTACAAAACTATATTGATAGAACAAAAAATAGGCATGTGTGGCAATGGTGGACATTTGTTTTATACCACTGACATCCAGGTGGGAAGGGCATCCACCTGGCTTTGAGCAGGAAGGGTCCTAAGCTCTGGAAGTCATCTGGCCTTTTGGCCTTCTAAAGCAGAAGTGCCAAGAATTTTTACTACAGCAGCGTACATAAACATTTATAGTTAGAGTAATTTCCTAACACAACTGTACTTTCTATATCTTTGTTCTGTCTGTTGTATTCAGCCCAGGTAAAACCACTGAGCAATTTCAGTTCATGTGCTGCCTTTATGGGTAGCATCATGAACCTGTATATAAGTTACATTTCATATTGTTTTTCTTGCATGCATATGTCTTGGAATGACATGACATTTTGAATCTGTGAATAACTTATGTTTCATTGCTTATCTTCTGCATGTATGTTCTGCATGTAGCACTGTTCAAGAAAAATCTTGATGGTTGGATGGGAGATAGGAAATTCACCCCAGGGATCACTTCTGTGGCTATGCTCGACAGTGGCACAGGAAAATAATTTTCTTGGGTGGCGAAAGCCAGGGTACCTTTGGCTAGGCTTATATAGGCCCTAGGGCCAATAGCCTAGTACCTACCTATGAACCTATGTTTTTGAGTTGATGTTCATCGTGTTTCACTGTTGCAGTCATTACACTTGGGTTATCCTGCTGGCTGGCTACCCGCAGTCTGCCCGAGTTCCAAAGTCTAGGTCCGGCATCGGTTGCTGTCGCCTCTTCCATGACATCAGTGTGCCAGGGGTACAAAAGATGCAACCGACGCCATTTTCTTCAGTCTTTCTTGCTGCACGGTGCCCGAAGCAGAAGCAGTTCGCAAGTGCCGGTTGGCCGACTCCTGAGATTTTCAAAATAGAGTTTCAGAACCGAAGTCTTCAATAAAGCTAAGTAGCCCGTTGGGGAAACATTTTCTTGCTCCAGACCGATGTCAGTAAAAGTTAACAATTGTATTTCTTGTGGGAAGCAAATATTTCATAAGGACTTTCATTCTTACTGTATTCCTTGCCTAGGCCCTGACCACGACATTACTAGTTGTCGGTTTTGTGCTAGATTCAACAAACACACTATTAAACGTCGGTTTGATTTTGCATTACATTACTTTGGCCGAAGGTTTAACTATATAATGCCATCGGAACAACCGACGACCGGAATGCATAAAAAATGCAAAGACAAGGAAAAGGACAGGCATCCGAGGTCCAAAACCGACGACGAAGCCTCTTCTAGGCCAGTCGCCGGTTCTCAGTGAGGCACTTTCGCAGCCCCTGACACCCGCTACCTCAGAGCCACAGGCCGTATCAGACTCCCACTTGGAGACAACTAGGCCTCTGGATACTCAAGGTATTGGGCCAATGGAAAATATTCCCTCAGATGGATGCGGAGCCACTGAGCAGGCATCGGCTTCTGAGGGTGATTTCAGGCCTTCACAGCTTACTATTAAATCCTCTGCAGCAGTTAAAGTACAGTCAAAGACACCATTAAAGACAAAGAAACAAGTACAGCATTCTCCTGGACAGTCAACCATGCCAAAGAAATAGATGCTTAAAATGGCCGAAGACTTAATTACTTTGATCAGGGGTTCCCATCCCCCTCCTGATGAAAGGCCTAGGCAAGACACTGACTATGATTCCTCTGACCAGGTTTCTGTTTCCTCTGATTCCTCTTCAGATCAGGGCTGTTCTCTTCTTCTGATTCCTCTTCAGATCAGGGCTATTCTCTTCCTCTGATTCCTCTTCAGATCAGGGCTATTCTCTTCCTCTGATTCCTCTTCAGATCAGGGCTGTTCTCTTCCTCTGATTCCTCTTCAGATCAGGGCTGTTCTCTTCCTCCCTATGGGGACTCTGATGCTGAAGAATCGATACCTTCAGCCTCTCCACCTGAGGATTACTCTTTTGGGGAAACTCTGCACACCATGAGGGAACATTTCCATTGGGAGAGCCAGGATTATTCAGAATCCAAGAAAAGGCTCAGAGATTTTCTTTTACTGCCTCAACACAGGCCCTTTGCTATGTGCTTGATATAGTTGATGATGTTTTTACTGAATCCAGTCTGTCTCCTGATTCTTTATCCCCTGCACCAGTCAAGCCAGACAGGTATTACAGGGTCCCTGACTCTCATAAATTTCTTTATAAGAACCCTGCTGCTGACCCCGAAACAATTTCTCAGGGTCCCAAAGGGGTTAAGGCTTCCACTGCTAAAAACCCTTTTCCCTCTGATAGGGATTCTAGAACTTTGGATAGATGGGGGAAAAAAGTCTACACCTCTGCTACTTTAGCTGTAAGGGCTTTAAACTGCCAGTTTCACATGCTTAAATATCAACAGTACCTCATGTCTTTTTTAAAACAGAAAATGCTTACAAATTCAGAGAATCCTGAGAATAAGGAAATGCAGGAATTATTGCATGCAGCTGAACAAGTGGGAAAACATACGCTGCAATGTGGTTTTGATTCTTTAGAGGCTTCTTGCAAAGCCGCAGTTACAGGCTCTGTTATTCGAAGGCATGCTTGGTTAAAAGAACAAAGTTTACCTGAACATGTTAAAGTAAAATTATTGGATGCTCCATTACAGCATGATACTTTGTTTGGTGTTAAGGCGGAAGTGTTAAAGAAAATGGAGGATAAAGCAAAATCTATGCAGACAGTAAAGGATTTCTTACAGGTTCAACCACCTAGGTTTAGTAGAAACTGGCCTTCCAAAAATTGGTCCTTTCAGGTGTCAGACAGGCCACAAAGAGGCAGATACAGATGCCCAAGAGGCAGATCTCAGCCCCAAGGTTCCTACAGACCTAAACAATGGGGTGCTTCTGCCCCCAAAGGAGGAGAAGACAAATCACAACCTTATAGGAAACAGTCTCAATGACTTTCCTCTAAAAAGACCAAGCACTTACCTTTTGGCAGCACCCCTAGGGGGAAAGCTAGCACTTTTCGCACAAAATTGGCACAAAATTACCCAGGACAAATGGGTACTGAATATAGTTTCTCAGGGCTACAGGTTCCACTTTCACACCCTTCCAAGATCAAAAGGTATGCCGGACCTGCCACAAAACCAATGGGCAGAGGCACAAAAGGAAATTGCTGCTCTCATGGACATGGGAGCTATTTAAAGAGTACCACAGCAAGAACAGGGACAAGGATTTTACTCAAGACTCTTCCTGTTTCCCAGAAAGGACAAAGCCTGGAGACCAGTACTGGACTTGTCAACCCTAAATACTTTCCTGGATGTTCCAGAATTCAAGATGATAACACTGCAGCAACTTCTACCCATGCTGGGCAAGAAGGCTTGGCTAGTTACTTTGGACCTCAAGGAAGCATACCTGCATGTCCCAATCAGACAATCTTGCAGAAGATACCTCAGATTCATAGCTGGCTCAATGCATTACCAATTCTTTGCACTGCCCTTTGGCTTATCTACTGCACCCAGGGTCTTCATAAAATGCCTGGCACCAGTAATTGCATTTTGCAGACAAAGAGGAATTCAGATATATCCCTACTTGGACGACTGCCTTATTCAAGCAGAGAGCAAGGACATTCTACTAAAGCATCTGGTGTTTGTAAAAAGATTATTGATTTGCCTAGGGTACACAGTAAACGAAAAGAAATCAAAACTAGTGCCCTCTCAAGAGATAATATTCCTGGGTGCAAGCTTAAATACAACTACCCAGATGGCTTATCTCACGCCAGACAAACCAAGGAAACTGACTCATTACTTTCAAATGATGGCAACAAAAACCCAGCTACCTGCAAGAAAAATTCTGCAGGCCCTGGGCTTCATGGCTTCCTGCATTCTACTAATTCCATATACAAGACTGCATATGAGGAAACTACAGTGGTATCTAAAAAAGTGTTTGGACTCAACTTTGCCACAGCCTGGAAACAATAGTGACTATAATTCCCTGTCTACAGCAGGAGTTTCGATGGTGGTCCAGGGCCTGTCACCACAACAAGGGACAGCCCTTCACCTTACCCACAGCCAGGCAGACAATAACAACGGATGCATCGGATTATGCCTGGGGGGCACACATGGCAGGAAAATGTATTCAGGGCACGTGGCCCAAGGAACAAATGCATCTTCACATCAATCAAAAAGAGATGCTAGCTGTACAGAATGCCGTGACAGCCTTCAAGGATTTATTACATCCAGGACAACTATTGCTAAAGACGGACAACACCACAGTTATGTGGTACATAAACAAGCAAGGGGGCACACATTCCTACCCCCTCTGCAGGCAAGCCATGACTCTGTGGAGCACAGCACTGACCTATCAAGTACATCTGCAGGCACAATTCCTGCCAGGAAAGAAAAATGCACTGGCAGACAAACTAAGCAGAAATCTCATGGATCCACACGAATGGAAATTAAATCCACAGGTCTTCAACATGATAACAAGGAAATGGGGACGCCTGGACATAGATCTTTTTGCCTCCCCTCACAACTGCCAACTACAGAAATTCTGCACAAGAACTTATCACCCACAAGCATGGAAAGTGGATGCTCTTTCATTCAGCTGGGAAACCCTGACAGTTTATGCCTTCCCTCCACTGCCTCTTCTTCCCAAGGTACTCCTAAAAGTCAGACAAGAGAAGCCAGAAATGATCCTGATTGCCCCAGACTGGCCACGCCAGCACTGGAACCCAATCCTAAAGAGCTTGTCTCGAGGCCCAGCCTGGCCTTTACCTCGGATTCCTCATCTCCTGACTCAACAAAACAATCAGATTCTACACGGTCAACTCAGAACCTTAAATCTGGCTGCATAGCAGATAATATAACCACTCAGACCACACCTCTCTCTAAAGCTGTTATGGATGTCATCTTAGAAGCCAGGAGGCCCAGCACTAGGAAATCTTATGCAGAAAAATGGAAGAGATTCTGTGCTTGGAACCAGGCACAAGGACTCGAACCAATTGTTCCAAATATACCTCAGATTTTACAATACCTAACTGAGATGTTGGACAAAGGCCTATCCTTTTCATCTATTAAAATCCATGCCTCTGCCATTTCAGCTCATTACAATACGGAACCTCCTATTTTTTCACATCCACTGCTAAGACAGTACCTCAGAGGGGCAAGAAACATAAGACCCCCAAGGAGAGCACCAGTACCTACTTGGGACCTCAATTTTGTATTAGAAAAGCTCACACTACCTCCTTTTGAGCCAGCCAACACAGCTGATCTAAAATTCTTATCATGGAAAACTGCTCTGCTCCTAGCAATAACTTCAGCAAGAAGAGTCTCAGAGTTACAGGCATTAATGGCAGTGGAACCTTTTATCATTTTCCATCAGGACAGGGTTTCTCTAAGGACAAACCCAACATTTATGCCAAAGGTGGTTTCCAGTGTGGCTCTTAACCAAACCATTCATTTGCCAACTTTCTATCCAAACCCCCAGAATAAAGGGGAGAGACTTCTGCACACTTTGGATATACACAGACAGCTACGCTTCTACTTGGACAAAACAAAAGCTTTCAGAAATACTGAGCAACTATTTGTAGCTTATGCTGCAGGATCACAAGGAAAGCCTGTCTTGAAGCAGACCATTTCTAAATGGATAGGACACTGCATTCCCTTCTGCTATGCACAACATGGCAAATCAGTGCCTAAGGGCATAAGGCCACATTCTACCAGAGCAGCAGCCACTTCAGCAGCCTTTCTCAGACGAGTACCAACCAAAGACATTTTAGAAGCTGCAACCTGGAGTTCAGTGCACACGTTCACTAAGCACTACCACTTACCTCTCTACTCTAAATCCAGAGCAGGCTTAGCCACTGCAGTTCTGCAGGGCCTGGTAGCCTCTCCTAATCCTATTTAGGCCCAGCCACCCAACCTCAGCTTTGGGATTCAACCCAAGTGTAATGACTGCAACAGTGAAACACAATGAACATAGTACAGTTGTGTACCTACCATAAATATAGATGTTCGAGTGTATTCACTGTTGCAGTCCAGGTTACCCACCTACCATCCCCCCTTTTCGTTGCTGGGTCCTTTCTGTACTTCTCAACTCTCTACAGCCTATGTGATGTATTTGCTTGTAGATGAAGGAAATGTTATTTTGGTACATGCATGTTTTTTGACATAATTTTTTCCAGCCTTTCCTATTTGGGGGCACCTGACATCTGGGGCAAGAAAAACTGAAGAAAATGGTGTCGGTTGCATCTTTTGTACCCCTGGCGCACTGGCATCAGGGAAGAGGCGACAGCAACTGACGCCGGACCTAGACTTTGGAACCTGGGCTGACTGTGGGTAGCCTGCCAGCAGGATAACCCAAGTGTAATGACTGCAACAGTGAATACACTCGAACATCTACATTTATGGTAGGTACACAACTGTACTTTTTCCCTGGGACTCAGTTGAAAAATAGGAGTTCCTGGCTAATTCAATGTGCATAAATAAACAAATGCAAGTCAGTGCCTGTCCAAGGCTGGTCATATCTGTGAAACTGCAGAAATCAAGATGTACTCCTTTGTCTGGGTTATATTAGATACCAAAGCAGGTAGACTGTCCATGGCACAGAAGAGGTGCTCCTACTACGCCAGTCATATGCCTAGCTAACTCAGAAGACAGACCTCACAGGGGGTCTGCTTGAAGGCAGTAGGTATTTTTTTTTCTGTTGTAATAATTCCTGTAGCCAGGCTTTGCATAAGGAGGATTCAGTGGTGATTTTAAAAACTTGTGTGAACAACATTATCACCCTCTGGCAAAAGTGACCTCTTAAATCCTGCAGTTGAAAAGGACTTCACTTGATGGATACACCAAGTAAGAGTCAATCCAGTGATTTGATTTTTGGTATGTGATTGCTCTCAAATGTTAATGGTAGATGTCTCAGACCTTGCTTTATGGTACACATGGGTCACCTTGAAGACAAGGCAAAGGTGACCAGCAAAGAAATGGACAGGCACATACATGTGGACTCTCAAATGAAAATTCAGAACAACAGCCTCCTCTAACCACCATAAGTGCAAACTGGTGTTTTGAACATTGATGCAAACCTTGGAGAGCCCCAGGGATGTACTTGTTTGTTTCTGATGAAAGTAGCAGCTAAAGAAGTTCTGAATTCTGTACCAGGTACCCATGCATGGTAGTCTGAATAACAGAATCCTCCAGGCCACGTAAATCTGTTCAGGCCAAAATTCACTGACAGTCCTGCTCCAATATACACAAGTCGAATGCATGTTTTGTGTGTCTGAGGAGGAGGGGGAGGATGTTTATTTTACCCAGCAATAACTATAGCATACTCAACAGCAGTAAAGTTATTCAAGTAGTTACCCCAGCAGTAGATATTCAGATCATCTTTTTCTGTATTAACATTTACATTATTATTGGCAGTAATATTTCAGGTGCTGACTTTCAGCAGCTCTCCACAAATATTTCAGTGGCGTATCTCTTAGAAATGTTTTTTTTTTGTAAAATATCAAATATTCCTTCAACAATAGAAACATTGAAACACATGTAAACAGGAAAGAAATGTTAAATAAACTGATGGTGTGGCCATTAAGTGTACTTTAAAGAAACAAATTCATTTACTTTAGATTTCCTAGAACAGCAATTTTCAGCTCATTGTTAGCAGCAAGTTTCAGCATAATTTGTAGAAAAATAAATTTTACTGAATAAGGACAGAATTTCTGGGATTCAGAAAGAATTGCTCCAGGTTTGTGGTAAGGGTTGCAGTCAACGCACCCTCTTTCCGTAATGCAGTATTTTGTGATTCGGAAACACATTAGCCAAATTGAGGAAATACCTTATTAATGGCTAATGTGAATGTCTCTGAATAGTTATAAACTACTATGAATGCAGATCAGCACTTTCCTGTGGTGGTTAACGTTGGTGGTGGTCAGATCATGTTAGCACAGGCAACCCTGCCATTGACAGACACACACACACACACACACACACACACACACACACACACACACACACACACACACACACACACATTAAATTCAGTCATCAATGCCAAACATTATAGTTTCACAGATCATGTCCTTCAGTAAATCCATAGTAGTGCAACAACTGTTATACTAGTGACTGTGTAAGTTTGTAGGAGGACTGAGGCTAATTAGCGTATCCCTCTCCTTGGACTGCCTCATGAGCATTTAACTTGGTCTAGGAGACAGCCCACCACAGTACTGCATGTCTTTGTGCAAATGCACTGCTATGTTAGAGCTGACCGTGACTGCAGAAAGGTTACTATGAGTTATATACATCATGTACACCTTGTGGTAACCTTTCTGAATTCGAGCCAATATGCTTCTCCTCAATTCAGTCTGCCTTAACGACTAGTTTAGTCTGTAATTGATTTAGTGCATCTACCTAAAAAATACATATTTTTGCCATGAAGTGTTTGTTGCAAGTCTGCTTTTAACATCAAGCTGATCTGTTATCAAAATTACTGTTGGAACCACTCCAGACTTCTATCTTATATTTTTTTTCATTACTGTGAAATAAATGAAACTACAGTGGTTCTTTCATGATGATTACAATGTTATTATCCCATCCCTGTAGCATAAACGTTTCTGTAATGTATATCTTTTTCTAATGGCCCTGACACTAAATGTGCCATTTCAACCCTCAAAATTAGATGAACGTAACCAAAAATATGTTTCCATGTGCATAGTTTTGTCACACTTAATTTTTTTTGGTGTGTAAAAGTATGTATGAGGATATTTCCTTGGAAAGAATCTTAAGTCTTGGTTTTAGAAATAATGTCTCCCATGTTGGCTTATCAGTCTTCTCTTCCATCATGTCAGCCGTCTTCATCCTTATTATATCCACCACTTTTATATAAAGGTCTCTGTGAGTTGTATATGCCCTGGTTAGTAAATGCTTCGTAAATGGAGCATCACCTCTAGCTTTTGTCAAAAGGATTTCACTTGTGAGTAGCACTTCTGTCTGAGGTATAACTTGAGCTGAATAAAATAACCTTTCATAGTCTGTTGCAAAAAAAAAGAAAGTATAATAAAAATGTATACTTGTGTTGTACTTACATGCATGTATCCCTCAAACACTGCCCTACTTCATCCAGTCCTAATACAGTTATCTTATTTTCTTGCCTTTTCAGTGTTGTAACTGCCTTTCTTCTATTTTTCCAAATGTATTCTCTCCAGTAGGTATAACATAATTTAGCCAAGTTTAATCTCTTATCTACTTAATAAGCTTCTAAAGAAAGGGTCTTTGCTTGTGTTATGCCATGCGGTGTCTCAGCTTTTGTGAAGATAAAGCCCAGTAGCTACTTCTGTCAAAATGTCCATTTTGTCACACAGAATCCGAATTGCCTAGACATAGTAAGGCCTTGTTAAGTTTAATTCTGTTGGCTGCCAAAAAAGTAAGTTACTAGAAAATGAAAATCATAGTCTAAGCCAACTGTATCTGAAGTATTAAATATTATAAAAGAAATAAAAAAATTAGAAGAGTGATCTTTAGAAAGGAGAAGGAGCAAATTACACAGAAGTTAATGGAAATTGTGATAATACTGATGTTCAGGAGGAGGAATGAGAAATAAGGGAAGGCAGGATTTCAGTCATTTATGTAATGCTGGATTGATGATAGTCACAAGGAAAGAAAAGATACGTGATGTATAAATGTAAAAAATGTTAAACCAACAGAAAAGAAAGCAAACAATATTAACTTCTCCAAATCTTTCTGGTTTCGTTTTTTTTAACAATCTCTTTATTGACATTTCTTAAATAACTTTTCCATTGAGTTCAATACCAAGAACAAACATATCAGACCAGAAAACTAAAATAGTTATATAACAGTGTTAAGTACAATGAAATGTAATAGAGTGACAGGATGGCGTTATTACATACGATTAGCAAAAAAAGGAGAGAAAAATATTAATTCAATAAACTATATACATATGTGCTGCTTGCCAGTAAAACACAACCAAATCTTTTTGGTTTCTAATACGGGAAGGACCCATTTCCTAAGTCAGAGTATAATTAAAGTTCATAAAATTAGTATTATTTCAAGCTTTGATGTTAGCTAAAAAGTGCCCTTTCGCAACACACACAATGTGCCTAGAACTGACTCCTATTCCTGTAGTTCATATGTAGTTACATCTATTGGTAGCATGTCTAAATACATGTAAATTATTTTTTTATTAGACCCATTGCTCCTACTACTGTTGGAACTGGCTGCATATCTTTCTTCCACATTGCTCTCATTTCTGCCTGAAAATCCTAATCATAGTAAGATGTCCTTCATGGATGCATCTGCAGTCATAACAAGTGGGTTGTCCTGTCGTCAGGCAGCCCTGCAGTCGGCCGGATTCCAAAGTCCGGGTCCGGCTTCGGCTGATGTCGCACTCCACCCGACGTCATCTCTGTTGGTCTTCGGGTATAAAAGCATCAGCCGACGCCATCTTCCTCAGTCTTTCTTGCCGTGGCCAAGCAGAAGCTGTTCGCAAGTGCCGGTCGGTCGGATCCAGAGATTACTTCTACCGAATACTACTTCGAAGACTTCTAAAGCTAAGTACCCCGTTGGGGACTCTTTCTTGCCTCAGCCGATGTCAGAAAAAGTTAACAATTGTTTAACTTGTGGGAAACAAATACCTCATAAAGATTTCCACTCTTACTGTCTGCCTTGTTTAGGCCCAGCCCACGACGTAGCAGCCTGTTTGGCCTGTGCTCTTTCAACCGACGAACGCTTAGGCGCCGGTCGGAGTTTGCAGAACAGTTTTTCGGTACTGATTTTGCGTACATTATGCCGCCGGATCCTCCGACTACCCAATCTTCCAAAACGCAAAGATAAAGACCGACACTCGCGGTCCGCGGTTTCGCCGAAACCACGGTAAAGCAAACCGCGAGTGTCTCGGTTTCGGCCGAAACCGAGAAAACTGATCAAAGCACAGCTGAACCTATTCTTACAACTGAGGCCCCTGCTACAACTCTTGAATCGACCTCAGAAATTTTACCCACTACGGTGGTTGACTTATCAGACACCATCCCCTTGGATGTCTCTACCCCAGCACGTGGTGCTGCTAGGCCTCCAGCAGCCATGTCCATTAAGGCCTTCGCCAGGGCTAAAGCAGCCAAGACTACTAAATCAGTGCCTGTTAAACCCTCCACATCCAGGCCCTCTTCTAGTTCTCAAATGCTTTCTTTGGCAGAAGATTTAATTTCTTTAATTAGAGGATCTCAATCTCACCCAGACAGGGCCTCTCAGCCCCCAGAGAAGAGACCTAGGGCAGAGCCCCCTGAGCCAGTGTCTTCTGATGATTCTGATAATGAATCAGACATAACTGACCAGCCAGAGGCTCCCTTCTCCAATTTTGAAGATTCTGATGCTGAAGAATCCATTCCAGCTGCTTCCCCACCAGAAGAATTCTCCTTTGGGGAAACCTTGCATGCCATGCGAGAACAGTTCCAATGGCAGCAACAGGATTTTTCAGACTCCAGAAAAGACTTAGGACCTTTCTGCACCTCCCACAGCACAGGCCCTTAGCTATACCTCCTGTTCTCTCTGTGGTGGATGATGCTTTCAATGATGTTTGCTCCGCTCCAGATTCTTTACCCCAGCCCCTGCCAAACCAGACAGATTTTACAGGGTGCCAGATACTCATCACCACCTTTACAAGGCCCCACTTGCAGACCCAGAAACTATATCCCAGGGTCCCAAGGCAGTAGCCGACCACAGCTAAAACCCTATTCCTTCTGAAAGGGAAGCAAGGTCATTAGACAGATGGGGTAAAAAGGTCTACACTTCAGCTACTCTCTCAGCTAGAGCTTTAAACTGTCAGTTTCACATGATACAATACCAAGAGTTTATGCTTGATCAGTTAACTAAAAACTAACCACTGATGAATCTCTTGATAAGAAATATGTATTAGAGATGGTAAATAACATACAACAGGTTAGCAACCATTCCTTAAAATGTGGCTATGATGCACTGGAGGCTTCATTTAGATCAGCCATGACAGGCACAGTGATAAGAAGGCATGCATGGCTAAAGGAACAAGCCTTACCGGATCATGTTAAAGCTAAGTTGCTAGATGCTCCTATGGACAAGACAAGTTTGTTTGGTACACCTGCCCAGCAGGTTATGAAGAAAATGGAAGAAAAGGCAAAATCTGTTCAAACTGTTAAAGATTTCTTGCAGGTTCAACCCCCAAGGTTTAGCAGGAACTGGCCTGCCAAAAATTGGTCCTTTCCTGACTCCACAAAATTTCAAAGGGGCAGGAATAGACGTTCCAGAGGCAGAAACCAACCCAGAGGAGGTGCCTACAGAGGACGACAGTGGCAAGGTAACAACAGAGGCACAGACACAGCCACTGCCACTACATCAGCACAACCACAGTGACTTAATCCTAACTCCGCCTACCAGGGAACAAGTAGCAGCTCCTCTAGGCGGAATGTTAACCTTATTTTCAAAGAACTGGCACTACATAACAAAAGACAAGTGGATTTTACAAACCATAGATCAAGGTTACCGGTTTCACTTCCACACTTTACCAGTCAAAAGAGGAATGCCAAATCTACCTCCAAATCAAAAAACAGAGGCTCTACGCCAGATAATGGAGTTAGCAAACATGAGAGCTGTGGAAAGAGTGCCAACAGCAGAACAAGGAAAGGGGTTCTATTCCAGACTATTCCTAGTTCCAAGAAAGGAAAAAAGTTGGAGACCAATTCTCGACCTGTCCACCTTAAATACATACATCATTGTCCCAAAATTCAAAATGCTGACCCTACAGCAACTTCTTCCCATGCTGGGCAAGGAGTCTTGGCTGGTAACTCTAGATCTCAAGGAGGCATACCTGCACGTCCCCATTCGACCAATCTGCAGAAGATACCTCAGATTTCTTGCAGGATCAGAGCACTATCAATTCTCAGCATTGCCCTTTGGCTTATCTACTGCCCAGAGTATTCACAAAATGCCTGGCATCAGTAATCGCCCATTGCAGACTACAGGAATTCAAATTTACCCATACCTGGACGACTGCCTGCTACAAGGGGACAACAAAAGCAAGCTGACAACAGATTTACAAAGGGTCATTTACTTGCTACAAGGACTGGGATACACAGTCAATTTACAAAAGTCAAGGCTGATACCATCCCAAACAAGGACATTCTTGGGCGGAATTGGACACAGTACAACAAATGGCATTCCTGACTACAGAAAAACAAAAGAACTTCCTCTTTACTTCTTGGCACTAACAAAACTGAACAAGTTAACAGCAAGAAAATTTCTGCAGGCCTTGGGCTTCATGGCATCATGCATAATCTTGGTCCCATTTGCCAGACTACATATGAGGAAACTACAGTGGTACCTAAAGAATTTATGGTCCCAACACAGACACAGTCTAGAAACAGAAATCCCACTAATTCCATGCTTAAAACAGGAGTTCCTATGGTGGGCTCAGGCATGCCAGTCAAACCCAGGCCTACCCTTTCGCAGATGTCAACCAAGCCAGACCATCACAACAGACGCTTCAGACCTAGGATGGGGGCCCACATGCTGGACAAATGCGTGCAAGGATTGTGGACACAGGATCAACTTCACCTGCACATCAATCTAAAAGAAATGCTGGCAGTAAAACTGGCAATCCAAAAGTTCAAACCATTCCTCAAAGAGGGCCAGTTGATGATAAGGACAGACAACACCACAGTCATGTGGTACATCAACAAACAGGGAGGCACCCATTCATACCCCCTATGCAGAATGACCTTGGAGCTGTGGACCCTGGCACTCAGCTACAACATTCAGTTACAGGCAATATTTGTACCGGGGAAAGACAATACTCTAGCAGACATATTAAGCAGAACCACTTCGGATGCCCACGAATGGAAGCTGCACCCGGACATCTTCAAGACCATCTCAAAGAAATGGGGAATGCCACAGATAGACCTATTCGCATCACCTCTCAATCACCAGCTCAAAAATTCTGCACAAGGACATTCCACCCACTAGCATGGAAAGTGGACTCACTCTCCTTCAACTGGAAAGGCCTAACAGCATATGCATTCCCACCTCTTCCTTTGATACACAAGGTACTACTAAAAATCAAGGAAGAACGTCCAAGGATAATCCTGATAGCCCCAAACTGGCCAAGACAACACTGGTACCCACTACTGAAGAGCATGTCTCGAACAATATGTGGCCAATACCCTGATGCCTTTGATGTTAACTCAGAACAACTACAGCATCATACATCCAAACCTAAAACGCTGCAACTGACTGCATGGAACATCACATAGCAGCAGCTAATCCAGAACTTTCCCAAAGAGTTAAAGACATTATTCTTGAAGCACGCAGACCTTCAACAAGAAGGAACTATGCTGGAAAATGGAAAAGGTTTGTCATTTGGAGTACCGAAAGAGGAAAAGATGTGTCAAACATAGATATGCCTAACATTCTGGAGTATCTGGCGAACTTCTTCATTCAGGCCTGTCCTACTCCTCCATCAAGATACATGCATCAGCTATTTCAGCAGAATACAGCTTTGATCCACCGTTTTTCGCACCCTTTGCTCAGGCAGTTCCTCAGAGGAATCAAGAATGTAAAACCTCCAAGGAAACCACCATTACCAGCTTGGGATTTAAACTTTGTGCTAGAAAAGTTGACACTATCACCCTTTGAACCAGCAGCAACAGCAGACCTACAACACCTGTCATGGAAAACTGCTTTCCTACTGGCAATTACTTCAGCAAGGAGGGTTTCAGAACTACAGGCCTTAATGGCAGTGCAACCCTTCCTAATCTTCCACCAAGATAGAGTGTCCATGAGGACTAATCCTACATTTATGCCCAAGGTGGTATCCAGAGTATCTTTAAACCAGGCAATCCACCTACCTACCTTCTTTCCCAACCCACAAAACAGAGGGGAAAGAATACTGCATACCTTGGATGTACATAGACAGCTACGCTACTACTTGGACAGAACAAAAATAGCAGAAAGACTGACCAACTTTTTGTAGCCTATGCAACAGGAAGGGAAGGAAAAGCTATTTCCAAACAGACAATCTCCAAATGGATAGGAAATTGCATACGATACTGTTATTCCTTCCATGGAAAACCAATTCCACAGAACATAAGACCTCATTCTACAAGGGCAACCGCCACTACCACAGCCTTCTTACGAGGAGTGGCAACCAAAGACATTATTGAGGCGGCTACTTGGACCTCCGTGCATACATTTGCCAAGCATTATAATTTGCCTCTATATTCCAGATCCCGAGCAGGGTTTGCCACTGCTGTACTGCAAGGGATCCTAAACACACCATAATCTACTTTTATCCTCCTCCCCTAGTTGGCTATGGTATTCTACCCACTTGTTATGACTGCAGATGCATCCATGAAGGACATAGTACAGTTTTGTACCTACCATAAATGTAGATGTCCGAACTGGATAGCATCTGCAGTCAGGATTACCCTCCCTCCTTCCCTCTGTGGTACTCCTAGGGTGTTTACCCTCCTAATAGCTAGCTGTTGGGGAGTCTTTATGGTGTATTTGTTTGTATATATGTACATATATGCTTATTGTTGTGTTTACCTCTATCTATTTGGAAACATTGGCATCTATCCAAATTTTAGCCTGCAAGAGGGCTACTGGCATCTGGGGCAAGAAACACTGAGGAAGATGGCGTCGGCTGATGCTTTTATACCCGAAGACCAACAGAGATGACGTCGGGTGGAGTGCGACATCAGCCGAAGCCGGACCCGGACTTTGGAATCCGGCCGACTGCAGGGCTGCCTGACGACAGGACAACCCACTTGTTATGACTGCAGATGCTATCCAGTTCGGACATCTACATTTATGGTAGGTACAAAACTGTACTTTACTAGGCTAATGGCCCTAGGGCCCTTACAAGCCTAGCTAAGTTCTACCCTTATTTCCATGATCAGCAGCTATTGCCCCTGTCCAAGAGGGACACAGGTGGAACCCCCAGGGTGAATTTATGGATATCCAACCAATTGTCCAGATTGCATTACATAGGTTCATAGGTTGGTACTAGGCTATCAGCCCTAGGGCCTATACAAGCCTAGCCATAACAATTCCCTGGCTATTTCTTCCCACACTATTTACTTTCCTGGACCCCCTGTCTAGCAGGGCAACTGACATGATCCCCGGGGTGAATTTCCTTTCTCCCATCCAATCATCAAGGTTCCTTTTGAAGAGGGCCAGAGAGGCACTCTGCTTGACATGTATGGGCAATCTGTTCCAGAGTCTGGGGAGTCTCTGGGTCAGGAACCTATCCCTCCAGCATGTTTTGTTTGTTGTGATAACAAGGTTTAGATCCCTGGAGCGTGTGGCTCTGAGTGATTGGGATTTCTTTAAGTGTAGCATGTCCAACAGCTCTGGGTTTGACATGGCCTTGTATGTTAAGCAGAGATCGCCTCTGAGTAGACGATATGCGACAGAGTATAGCTGGAGTTTTTTAAGGTGGTCAGCATAGGGCATCTGCTTTAGGCCTGTGATTCTTTTAGTGAGTTATTTCTGCGGCCTTTCCAGTTGTTGCAGATGTCTTGAGAGGTACATACCAAACGGGGCATTGTATTTTATAATGGGTCTAATGAGGGATGAGTAAAGTGGGACAATGACCTCCTTTTTTCTGGATGAAAAGCCCTTAGTGATGAGGTGTGCCACATAGAAGGATTTCCTGACTGTTGTGGTGATGTGGTTATCGAAGGTGAGACCACTGTCCACCTGTGTCCCTAAGTCTCTTATCACACTTTCGGTGTTTAGTGTACTGCCACCTATATGGTAATTCACGGATACATGTTTTTTTTCCCAAAGGGGATAACTATACATTTCTTGGCATTGAGCTTGAGCCCATGGCTCCAGCACCAAGCATCTGTTTCTGTAAGGCCCTTTTGTAGAATATCCACATCATTTGGGGATTCAATAATGGCTCCCGGTTTGCAGTCATCTGTGAACTTTGTTAGCCAGAGTCCCTTAGTGTTGGCCTGTACTTCAGAGAAGTAGATGCCAAACAAGAGCGGTTCCAGGACTGAACCCTGAGGTATTCCACTTGTCACTTGTCTGGGGCTGGATTTGGAGGTGGCTACTTTTACAGTGTGGGTTCTTTCAGTGAGCCAGTTAGCAACCCATTGGGTGACATAGGGATTAATGCCCAGTTTAGTAAGTTTATCTATGATTCCAGAGTGGGGGATGGTGTCAAAGGCCTTGGCAAGGTCTAGATAGGCTGTGTGGACCACCTTACCTTTGTCCATGGCTCTGGAGAATAATTCGAAGAAGTCAATCAGGTTCAGGAGACAAGATCGGCCCTTCAGGAACCCAAACTGGGTGGGGTCCAGTGTTTGAAGGTTGCCAATGTCTTTGTTTATAAGTTCCATGATAATACGCTCCATGGCCTTGCAGATAAGGCTTGTCAGACTGACGGGACGGTAGTTTCCAGGATCTAAGGTGGATCCCCCCTTGTGGAGTGGGCTAACTGTAACTGTGCGCCACTCAGTGGGCACGAAACCTGAGTTGAGGCTATGATTAAACATGACACTTAGGTGAGGTGCCAGTTCACTTTGTAGTTCATGTAGTACACAGCCCGGGATGTCATCTGGTCCCATGGATGCTGTATTCTTAGCTTTGGAGAGTGCGTTTTTTACCTGTGTGGCCATTATTACTGGAATTTGGCAATCTTCCGGTATTGAGATGGGCCATTTAGGGGGTGAGAGGGGGTGAAGTTGGCACTGAATCGATCTGCCAGGATATTGGCAATATCCTTGGGATCAGTATATTTAATGCCATTCTGTTTTAGCTCAGAGCAGATCTGAGCATTGCCATTTAGATTCTTGACATAGTTATAGAATGCCTTGTGGTTGTCTTTGGAATCTTTGGCAATTTTATTTTCGTAACTAGCTTTGGAGGATTTTATGAGGCATCTCAGTTTCTTACTGAGGCTTGTAAGGGAGTTTTTTGCATCCTGGGATTTTCCTCTTTTCTGCAACAGTTTCTTCCTTTTGTTGTAAAGTTTGTTTATGGCAGGGGACCACCAGATTGGCTCCCTTTTTTTGGATGAGAGCACCTTGGTTCTATTTGGGATGGCACGATTCATGCATGAGTGGATGTGCTCGTACAGTGCCTTAGTGTAGGATTCAGCAGTTGAACTTTCAGTTCCCGTCTGCATGGGTGTCATGAAGTTTGTCACTTCTGACTTGAGTAGTATGAAGTTAGCTTTGGAGAAGTTTTTTATGGAGGTTTCCTTACTGGGGAGTAGGGGTGGGATCTGGATGTTAAGGGTGATTAGCTTATGGTCAGACCTGACTAACGAGGGGGTGACCATAGGTGTGGAGCATCGATTTCCCATGTTGGTAATGACCAGGTCTAGAATATTGGACCCCCTGGTGGGACTATGGATTAGTTGATCCAGGGCGTTGAAATTTATGAATTCCAAGAACCGTTGGGCAAAGGTGTTGGTACAGGAGTAGTTTTCCGAGTTAATGGCAGGGAAGTTAAAATCACCCAGTGTTAGGGTGTTTGGTTCTATCTTAATATTTGAAGAAGGCCAAGGAAGTGTTCTGTTTGACATGAAGTAGAAGGTTGTTCCAAAGGTATGGTAACCTCTGGGAGACAAATCTGTCCCTCCAGCAGGTTCTATTAATGTCACATACCAGGTTAAGGTTTTTAGAACGAGTAACCATGTACCATTTGACTTGCGAATATGCAGAATTTCCAATAATGCAAGGGAGAGATTGCCTCTGAGTAGTCTGTATGAAACAGAATAAAGTGACAGTGATTTCAAGATGATCCACATAGGACAGATGCTGAAAACCTTGAATTTTTGTGGTCTCTCCCAACTGTTGCAGGTGCTTGCAAAGGAACATAGCAAAAGTGACATACTCAATTATTGGCCTGATGAGGGGAGAGTACAGGGAGGTTATAACTTCTTTTTTTCTGGCTGCAGTGCCCTTACTTATGAGATGAGCAATATAGAATGCCCATCTTACCACTGTGGAGACATGGTGATCAAAGGTGAGGTTGCTGTCAACCTGTTGGCCCAGGTCTCTCACCACTGAGTGCATACTTAGGGTGTTGCTGTTGATGTAGTAGTTAACAGGAACATCGCTCTTACCAAAAGGGATGATAATACATTTTTTTTGCATTGAGTTTAAGGACATGACTTTGACACCAGTCATTTGTGTAAAACCGTCTTGTAGGATGTTGATATCATTTGGAGATTCTGTGACCACACCCAGTTTGCAGTCATCAGCAAACTTTGTCAGCCACAGACTTGCTTGTACTTTGGAGAAATAGATTCCAAACAGCAGGGGTTCCAGGACTGATTAGATTCCAAACAGCAGGCGTCCCAGGACTGATCCTTGTGGAACACCACTGGTTACAGGTCTGCTGTTGGAGGTGTATTCCCCTATTTTGATTATATGGGTTCTATCATTGAGCCAGTTAGGGACCCATGAAACGATATAAGGGTTGATACCTAGCTGGATGAGCTTGTCAATGATGCCTGATTGGGAGATAGTGTCAAAAGCCTTGGCTAAGTCTAGGTATGCTGTATGCATAGATTTCCCTTTGTCCAGGGCCTTGGTGACTGTCTCGAAGAAGTCCATCAGGTTTAACAAGCATGATCTCCCTTTGACAAATCCAAACTGAGTAGGGTCAAGTGTTTGGAGCTTACCTATATCTTTGTTGATAAGGTCCATGATGATTTGCTCCATGGCCTTGCAAATAAGACTAGTTAAGCTAATAAGTCTGTAGTTTCCAGGGTCAGTGGAAGCACCACCTTTGTGTAAGGAGATAATGGTGGCTGTTTACCATTCAGCCTGGATGAGAGCTGGTGCTTAGACTTTGATTGAAAAGAGTACCCAATGGTGTTGCTAATTCTTGCTGGAGCCCTTGTAGGACACAGCCTGAGATGTTAGCAAGTCCCATAGATGCTATGTTTTTGGCCTTAGAGAGGGCATTTACAACCTTCTCTTTAGAGATACAAGGTAAGGGACAAGGTGGTAGGGATGTTATGGGGTATGTGTGGAGGGAACAGGGGACAGGGGAGTGAAGCTTTCACAGAACCTGTCAGCTAATAGGTTAGCTTTGTCCACAGACTCGGTATATGTGATATTAACTACTAGTTTGGCAAAAATCTAGGCCTTTCCTTTCAGGTTATGGGCAAGTCATCAGTGCCCTCTCAAAGGCAAAAAATACAGCTTCCAGGGGACGCGATAACATTCCAGGCTACATTCTACATGCACTCAAGGCAGGAACTTGCAGCACCATTAGGCACCATATTCAACCAAAGCCTGAGTACCGGCTTCATCCCAGCTGAGTGGAGGACAGCCACTTTCATCCCTTTGCACAAAGGTGGAGCGTCCACCAATCCAGGAAATTATAGACCCATCAACCTACCTAGCCTGATCTGCAAGGCCATGGAGTGGATTACCATGGCCTTCATTAACAAGGACATTGACAACCTCTAGACACTCGATCCCACACAGTTTGGTTTTGTCAAGGGGAGGTCATGCCTGTTAAATTTGGTTGAGTTCTTTGAGACAGTCACCAAGGCCAGGAACGAGGGAAAGATTGTGCACACCGCCTACCCTGACCTGGCCAAAGCCTTTGATACTATTCCCCATTCTGGTATAATCGATAAACTCTCTCAACTAGGCATCAATCCATATGTTACCAGATAGGTAGCAAACTGGCTCACTGATATAACCCACCTAGTTAAAATAGGGTAAGCCACCTCAAGCAGTAAACCCCATAACAAGCAGTGTACCCCAGGGATCGGTCTTGGGGCCTCTGCTGTTTGGGATATACTTTTCTGAGGTACAGGCCAAAACCAGTGAGCTGTGGCTGACCAAGTTTGCAGATAACTGCAAGCTGGGTGCTGTCATCAATTCCCCTAGTGATGTGGACATCCTCCAAGGGGGTCTCACCCAAACAAATGACTGGTGCCAGTAACATGGCCTCATACTGAATGCCAAAAAAATGCATCATCATCCCCTTTGGGGAGAGTGACGTCCCCACAAGTTATCACATTGATAATAAGTTCCTAAGCACACAATCAGTCGTGAGGGACTTTAGCACCCAGGTTGATAGGAAACTGACTTTTGGCCATCATATGGTCTCCAGTGTACAGAAATCTTTCTACAGGGCCCACCTCATTAGTAAAGATATCTCCTCCAGGGACAAGGTTGTGATAACATCCCTGTATTCTTCCCTTATGAGACCCATTATTGAGTACAATGTCCCTTTTGGCATGTACCTCATAAAGCACATGCAGCAGCTGGAGAGACCACAGACATTCCTCACCAGTCGAATCCATAGCCTCAAATATCTACCCTACAAAGATAAGCTAAAGGCCCTGTCCCTCTACTTGGTCTCCTACAGACACTTCAGAGGTGACCTCTGTCTGGCATACAAAACAATATCAGACCCTGCCTTGATGGGATGGCTACATATCAAGCTCCACTCGAGTAACCCACACATGTGACCTCAACCTGGTCTGTGACATCAGTAGGACTTGTTGGCTGGACAGATTTGTGTTCCAGAGACTCCCCCTTTTGTGGAACCGACTCCCTCTCCACGTCAAGCAGAGTACCTCATTAACCCATTTTAAGTGCAACCTGAATAACTGTATGGGGAACAGAAAATACACTCCTGGGATTCCACCTGTGTCCCTGCTGGACAGTGGCCTAGGGTGCTGACTTCTTGGAACATAGGCTAAATTCTTGGCTATGCTTATAAAGGCCTCAGAGCCAATAGCCTAGTAACAGTCTATGATCCTAAAGAACACCTTATGGTTGTCCTTAGTTGAGGAAGCTAATTTAGATTCGTAGTTTGCTTTGGAAGACTTCACAAGAAGTCTTATTTGCTTGTTTAAGCTGAGGACGGAGTGTTTCCAGTTTAGGGCTTACTCCCTCTTACTCTTAGACAGCAATTTCTTCCTCTTTTTGTAAAGCCCGTTAATGGCAGTTGTCCACCAGCAGGTTTGCTCTTCCTTGAAGAGCTTGTTTTGGTCCCATCAGGTATGGCAGAGTCAGTGCAGTTATACAGGTGTTTGTGTAAAGCATTGGTGTAGAATTTGGCATAGCTGCCAATTCCATGTGAGGGGGGAGGTGCAGTGAAGCTATACCATCCTGTAAGAGGTTATAATCTGCTTTGGAGGCATTTTTGTGTTTAATTGCTGCTGGGGGGGGGGGATCAGTTGTGATTGTTACTTCAAATGAGACTGCTTTGTGGTGAAATCTCACCAGGGAAGACCTCATAGTGGTGGTGCTACAGCAGATCCCCCATATTGATAAGCACCAGATGCAGGATGTTGGCACCCCTTGTCGGGGTGTCAATCAGCTGGTCTAGGGCACTGGAGTTAACGAAGTCGAGGAAACTTTTGGCAAGTGAGTGTGAGCACAAGTAATTTACCCAGTCAATGGATGGGTAATTAGAGTCACCCAAAACCATGGTGTTCAGATGTATCTTGATAGACTCAAGTATGCCCAAATAGGCAGAGTGGGTGTCCTGATTCATGGATGGGGTCTTGTAGCTGGCAGTGACTTGAACAGGTGTCCTGCCAACAGTTAATTGCACCTGAAGTATCTCCAAGTATCATGCTGTTTAACCAATCTGGGGGTATATATATCTTAAATGAATATTGATACACTGCCTCCTTTAGTGTTCATGTCTTCAGTCTGTGGTATGAATATGTGGAAGGAGGTGTAACCCAGCATGGCTGGGGTGCTCTCCACAGCCTTGAACCAGGTCTCTATGACTGCACAAATGTCTACATCTTCCAAGGTTAGTACCGTTTCCAGTGAGTGCAGTTTCATGTTAAGACTCCTAGCCTTTGGCAGCAAAACTTTGGGGTTGTTTTTAGATGGAGTTTTTATGTCTGGCATTTTGTCCTTGAGACACTTCCTAAAAAGGCACTATGAGGGTGACAAGAGGCTTAGCCAGTAGCTAAAATTCCAGGGGTGACAGATGGAGATCATCTCTGGCAAAGCATCGAGGTCTGTCGAGCATGTCATCCCAGGCTGACAGATACTGGATCCCCGTAGAATGACACAAGAAACTAAGCCAGTTGTTGAAGTCAGTCATTTTCTGTTTGTACTGAGGCATCATCTTAGGTGAAGGTAAAATGCTGCTTAAGGCTAGGGACATATATGACTGAGACACATAGTCCGAGTGCTTAGTCATGTGTCTGCATATAGTCCAGAGAGGTGCGTCTCAAGTTGTTCACACCAACATGGACTATAACAGAGTCACAACAGTACCTGTTGTTGAGAGACTTGAGTGCATGTGTGATTTGGCACATCCTGGCACCTGACAGACTGCTGACCATGACGTTTTCCTTATCTAACCTGGTAAGAGGGACACCTGTGTTTTTCACAATGGCATCACCTATGACTAATATGTATGATCTTGTGTTTTGCCTTAAGGCCTTGGCAGGTGAAACACTAGTGTTTGAGCTGTTATATGTATTGTGTTCTGCAGAGGAAGTATTGTATGTAGCGTGTTTGTGTTTGTGTTTTGGGAGGTCTCTGGTGTTTAGGTATGTTTCTGGTGAGGACCTCCACATATGTAGGTATGTGTGATGTGGGTTTGGGTAGAGTAGGAGGTGGGGTGTGTATGCTGACAACACGCTCTTTGTCATATATACTTACTGGTGTGTGAGAGAGCATGGATTCAAGGTTTTTAATGTAATTATATCTGTCACATCTCGAGTTTGTGTAGACTAGGAGTAGAGGGTTGTCAGTGAACATGAGTCAGTTGCTACACTGCCTCAGAATGCCCATGTTGACCAAGTTGGCTGGCGAAACTGTGGGAAATTGTCCTTCCATAGTGTTAGGTAAATTTACGTGGTCAGGAAAAGAGGTTGCACTTAGGAATGGCTAGTAGGCGAGAGGTTTATTGATACCTTAGAGGCTAAGCTTAGTGTTCCACCTGACAGTAGAGCAAGGCTACAGAAAACCTCTGGAGGAGCATAAGCAAAATGCTAAGGGAAAGTTTAACAAGCAAAACGTTTGCATCTATAACCATCAATGATAATCAGGGCTACGCAGCAGTTCATGATGGTGCACTACACACAAACAAGTGCAAACACTGGGCTTTAAAACAAGAAATAGCCCTTTTAACTCAAACTAGCCAATAAGGATGCAATGTCTGAGCTGAAGTTGAGTCACTCTCGATTAGATGGGACGCACACAGCACTCTCCTCCCACAAGGGTGCAGAAGGGCCTTCTCCAACAAAGATGGCTTGAATTTGATGCTCAGAAGTTACAAAACAGACTCAGAAACAGTAAAACCTGGAACTTGGCTATGTTACAAAGGAACTAGTACAGTATACAGTAAAATGTGGCAAAAAACAGTTTAGGCAAGTCAAACACGAAGTAGAATACAAATGTACAAGAGCAACAACAGGCAGTTATACTAAGTTGGAAGCAATAGTTGCCTCAAATCTTTCAGTATCTCAGTGAAGAGCTGGTTTTGTGCTCAAGTGATACTACATTAAGCAAGTCTCTATGAAATGCTGAAATACAAGAAATTTAAAGTGCATAAAATCAGTCACAGCAGTAAAAAACAGTTTAAATGAAGCGGCAATTCAGTAGAAAACTGTTCTCAAAGTACAATGTAGGATTTAAAATACTTATTTTTCAGCTAGGTTTAATGTTCAAATGATACCAAACAGTGTAGATTCAGCAAGCCTGAATCTAGCCTATGCTATAAGTACTAGAAATTCAAAGTGCATAAAAATCGCAGTCACAGCAGCAAAAAACAGTTGAAATAAAGTGGCAGTTGAGTAGAATACTCCCATAGGAGTGTAGATCACAAGCCTTTCTAGTGTGAAGCAACTCATTTTGAACCCAAGAGCTTAAACCAGAACCAAGTCACTTACCAGCAATTCCCAGCGTAGAAGGGTGTAGGCCAAACTCTCCCACCACAAGAGTCTAAACCACAAACCTTCCTAATGTAAAATAACTGGTTTTGGAGCCCAAGTGCTTAAGCCAGAACTAAGTCACTTCAGAATAACAGACACAGTAAGCCTTTGACCAGCAGTTTTTAGATTAGAAGGGTGTAGGCTATCCTCTCCTGCCACAAGAGTTTAGACCACAAATATTCCTAATGTAAAATAACTGGTTTGGAGCCCAAGTGCTTAAACCAGAATTAAGACACTTTCAGAATAACAAACCCAATAAGTCTTCACCCAGAAATTCCCAGCTTAGAAGGGCAGATATTTTATGACTTTGTGTTTCTCTGTATGTCAGACACTGTAATCGCTAGGTGTAGCAATTTCAATGATCAATGTTACTTTTGCCTTTTTTTCATAGACTACAGTATCTGCTTTTCTTACTTGTATTTTTTTGAATTGTCGGTAATGGGTGATCCTATGTGATGTGCACTTCATCATTTTGTGTAATGCTTTGTGGTTCATAATGCTTTGTGGTTCATGTTTCCATTGCTTCTCATCTACTTCTGTATTGTTATGTTTACACAATCCCCTATGCAACACTCTTGCCACATTATTGTGCCTTTCAGTGTACAGGCCTTCTGCCATGAGTGCATTATACCCGGCAACAAGGTTTTGACAGTTTCCAGTTCCTTTTTACAGAAACTGCATTAGTCTATTTCTCCCACATATTCAGTGGACTTTGTAAACCAACATTTAAATAGTTCACTGTCCTAGGCTGCCATTATTAACCTCTCTTCTTTTGGTTTCAACTCCTCTACTTATTTATTTTAGTTATTTATTTAACATTTGTTTACTGGGAAAGTATGACTTTGGAATGAAGCCAGTTTTCAGAGGAGGCCCGGGGAGAAATGTTCCAGATGCATGTCTTTGTGACATCGGAGGAAACCAGAGCACCCGGAGGAAACCCACACGAATGCAGGGAGGACATGCAGACTCCACACAGAAGTCACCCCAGCCGAGAATCAAACCAAAGAACATCTTGCTGTGAGGTGACAATGCTACCACTGCACCACTATGCCATTTATATTTTTGCAGGTGCCCAAAGTTTCTTTGTCATTGTAATGTTTTTCATGGACCTGTTGTCTTAATGAATAAAAGTCATTTGAAGCTTTTGACGTTTTTATTTTTGCACAATAATTTTTCTTTGCTTTAATTTCACTCTTAATCTTTTTGAATATCTTCTGTTTGGAAATTCTGAGCTTCTTGCATAATATTAGTAATACATAATTTCTTTCTTATCCTCAGTAGTCCACTCTGTTATCTTTATGGCTCATTTTTGGCCTGTCAGTTTTTTTTTTTTTTTTTTTTTTTGGCGGAGTTCTACTTCATTTTATAACAATAACATCCTCCTCCTGAGCCTAGCCTAACCCCATTGTAGGAATGTTTCCATGTCTTGAGGATTGTACACTGTCATTTTTCCAGTCTTGGCACCAGTCCGCCTACCAAAATTCAGCACTTTTAAATCCTGGGACTTCAGCACCCAGCTGTCTTTTTATTTTTTAATATACCTCTGTCCATGATATATGCTGCATAATATATCAGTGTTGTCTTGTTGAGATTTTGTGAAAAAGGGTCCACCGTGTGAAAGTATTCACCAAGATTTGAGGATGACTTCAGTTACAGCAATACTACTCTTCTTTTCTGTTGTTTGTAATTTCTCCAAGGCTTTTGGGTTTCTAATACCATGACGGGAATGAACCCCATTCCTAAGTCAAACTACGATTAAAGTTCATGCAGTTAGTAATGTTTCACTCTTTGATGTTAGCCAAAAGTGCTCTTTGCAGCACCCGCAATGTGCCCAGTAATGACTCCTTATGCATTTCGTATGGTGTTACATGAATTGGTAACATATCTAAATATGATTGTAAATTCTTTTTTATAAGGCTAATTCCTCCTACTACTATTGGAACTGTCTGGGTATCTTTCTTCCACATGGCTCTCGTTTCTGCCTGCAGATTGAGGTATTTTATGACTTTGTGTCTCTCTCTGTATGCAAGACACCGTAGTCACTAGGTGTGGTGATTTCAATGATCAATGCTACTTTTGTCTTCTTTTCTTGGACCACTATATCCGGTTTTCTAGCATCTATCTTTTGGACTGTTGGTATTGGGTGATCCCATGTGATGTAAATATTTTCTGTGATTTTCGGTGGCTCATGTTTACTGTGTTTTTCAGCCACTTCAGTACCATAATGTTTACACAATCCCCAGTGTAACAGTCTCGCCACATTATTATGCCTTTCAGTATACAGCCCCTCTGCCATTAGAGAGTCGCAACCAGCAATAAGGTGTGTGACTGTTTCCAGTTCGGTTCCAGAAAACCTACATATATCTGTTTCTCCCAGATGTTCAATGGACTTAGTAAACCAGCGTGTATGTAGCCCACTATCTTGGGCTGCCAATATTAACCTTTCATTTCTTGATGTAAATTCCCCTCTCCTTAACCATTCCTGCGTTCGATGTTCATCATGTTTCACTGTTGCAGTCATGACTGTAGGGTTCTCCCCTGCCGGCAGGCAGTCCTCGGTCGGCCAGAATCCCAAAATCCTTATGAGGTATTTGCTTCCCACATGAAATACAATTATTAACTTTTTCTGACATCGGACTGGAGCAAGAAAAAAGTTTCCCCAACGGGGTACTTAGCTTGAGTAGGAGAATAAAATCTTCGGACTTAAGTTTTGTTCAAAAAAGATTGTCAGGAGTCAGCCGACCGGCACTTGCGAACTGCTATCACCGCACGGCAAGAAAGACTGGAGAACATGGCGTTGGCTGTCAGCTTTGTACTCCTGGTGCTCTGACGTCAGGAAGCATGGTTGAACAGTCAACGCCGGACCCAGACTTTGGGATTCTGGCCGACCGAGGACTGCCTGCCGGCAGGGGAGAACCCTACAGTCATGACTGCAACAGTGAAGACACTCGAACATCTACATTTATGGTAAGTGTACACAACTGTACTTTCTTGATCAACATGAGGCTCTTCCAGAAGTTTTCTATACTTGCAACTTTTTTTTATGTTTTTTCCACATTTCTTGCCTTCTCACCTGGCCCTTCATCTTATAGGTTCATAGGTTCATCCTAGGCTATCTGCCCTAGGGCATTTATAAGCCTAGCCAGAGTGTGTTTGGCTTTTGCCACCCATTTTAAATTAATTTTGCTATGCCCTTTTTTGAGGTTAGTATACTGTGCCTCTGTCTAACAGTGACACAGAAGTGATACCCGGGGTAAACCTACGATCTCCCATCCACTCATCAAGATTCCTCTTGAAGAGAGTCAATGAGGGACTCTGCCTAACCTGGAGTGGGATTTTATTCCAGAGTGAAGGGAGCCTCTGGGTTATGAATCTGTCCCTCCAGCATGTCCTATTTATTTCAGTGCTGAGGTTCAAGTCTCTCAAGCGCGTAGCTCGATGGGATTTGGATTTTCTGAGGTGCAGCATGTCCATTAATTCCAGGTTGGACATGGCTTTATACATGAGGCACAGATCGCCTCTGAGCAGGCGGTATGCCACTGAGTAGAGCTGGAGTTTCTTTAACCGGGCAGCATATGGCATCTGTTTGAGCCCTTTGATCCTCTTGGTGAGGTACTTTTGGGGTCTTTTCAGTTGCTGCAGGTGTCTGGTAAGGTACATCCCAAAAGGGGCATTGTACTCAGTTATGGGCCTGATGAGGGATGAGTAAAGAGGCATGATGACCTCCCCTGATCTAGATGTGAATCCCTTCATGATTATGTGGGCTATATAAAATGTTGTCAAATGAGAGATTGCTATCAACTTGGGTCCCCAGGTCCCTAATTACTTCTTCTGTACTTAATGGATTTCCACCTATGTGGTAATTTGTGAGCACTTTGTTTTTGCCAAAGGGGATGACTATACACTTTTTGACGTTTAGCTTGAGGCCATGGCTCTGGCACCAGTTGTCTGTTTCTATGAGGCCCTTTTGGAGGATGCTTGTGTCGGCTGGAGAGTCTATTATGGTGCCCAGTTTGCAGTCATCTGTGAACTTGGTCAGCCACAGTCCTTCCGTGTTGGCCTGTACCTCCGAGAAATGTATACCGAACAAGAGAGGTCCCAGGACTGAGCCTTGTGTGACGCCACTTGTAACTGGTTTGGAGTCTGACATGGCTCCAGCAATTCTAACCATGTGGGTTCTGTCCTTGAGCCAGTTTGCAACCCTTCTAGTGACATAGGGGTTTATATTTAAGCTGATGAGCTTATCTATAATGCCCGAGTGGGGTATTGTATCGAAGGCTTTTGCGAGGTCCAGGTAGGCTGTGTGGACCACCTTCCCCTCGTCAGTGGCCTTGGTGACTGTTTCAAAGAAATCGACCAGGTTTAAGAGACAGGATCTGTCCTTAACAAAGCCAAACTGGGTAGGATCCAGTGTTTGTAGGTCCCCAATATCTTTATTTATGAGATCCATGATGATCCTTTCCATAGCTTTGCAGACCAAGCTAGTCAGGCTTATGGGGCGATAGTTTCCAGGATCCGTTGAGGCACCACCTTTGTGGAGAGGGACCACTGTTGCTGTACGCCACTCTTTGAGTACATATCCTGTAGTAAGGCTGAGATTGAACAGTAGTTTTAGGTTTGGGTTTAGCTCTTCTTGGAGTTCATGTAGGACGCAACCCGGGACACCGTCTGGTCCCATTGATGCTGTGTTTTTTGCTTTGGAGAGGGCGGCTCTTACCTGAGCATCTGAGATGTCAGGGGGGCAGCACTCTGCTGGGATAGATATTTGCCCTTTTGGTGGGGAGGGGGGGGGGTTTGTGCTGAACCTTTCAGCTAGGATGTTGGCAATGTCTGTGGGTTCAGTGTGTTTTTTGTCATTTTGGACTAATTCTGAGCATATTTGGGAATTCCCACCCAGGTTCCTAACATAACTAAAGAAAGCCTTGTGATTATCCTTAGTGTCCTGTGCAGTTTTTCTCTCGAAGCTGGCCTTAGACAATTTTATGAGTGCCCGTAGTTTTTTGCTAATACTGATCAGAGATGCCTTCCATTTTTGGGATTTTGCTCTATCATGTAGTAGCTTCCTCCTTCTATTGTATAGTTTGTTTATGGCTGGGGTCCACCAGACAGGACGTCTGCCTTTGGAGGATTGGGTCTTGGTTTTATTTGGGATTGCATGATCCATGCATTCCTGAAGGTGTTCATAGAAAGTGTTTATAAAGGATTCTGCGGTCTGGGCCGTATTTTCCACAGGCCCAGGGGCTTTGAAGGATTCCACCTCAGTTTTGAGGAGTGTGAAATTTGCTTTAGAGAAGTTTTTCACTGTGGTTTTCTGGACAGGGGGTGGGGTCGGGATGTAGATCCAGTGAGATTAGTTTATGGTCTGATCTTACCAGTGAGGGATACACTTCTGGTCTGGAGCATAGAGTCCCCATGTTGGTGATGATCAGGTCCAGTACATTTTCCCCTCTTGTGGGAGTGGTAACAAGTTGTTCCATAGCATTTAAGTTTATAAATTCTAGGAACCTTTGGGCTAGGGTGTTGAAGCTAGAGTAATGCTCCCAGTCTATGTTTGGGTAGTTGAAGTCGCCCAATATAATGGTGTTTGAAGAGACCTTCATATTTTCTAGTGTTCTCAGGAAGGCCAAGTGGGGTTCCTGGGTTTGGGAGGGTGGTCTGTAGCAGGCTATAAACTGGAAGGCAGTTTTACCCACTGTTAGTTGCACATGGATAGTCTCTGATGCTTCGTGCTGTGCCACCAACCTGGAGGTGTGGGTATCTTTGACAAATATTGATACTCCCCCTCCTTTTGTGGTTCGGTCCAAGTTTTGGGGCCGAAAAGCATGGTATGAGGTATAACCTGGTAGTGCTGGGGTGCTCTCGGGAGCCTTGAACCAGGTTTCTGTTACTGCACAGATATCGATGTTCTCCATGCGAAGGAGAGTTTCGAGTGCGTGCATCTTGAGGTTTAGACTTCTGGCGTTGAGAAGCATTACTCTTAGTTTCTTATCCCTTATGATACCTATGGAGGTGGGTTTGTCTTTTGAGCCTTGCCTAAAAAAGGCACTATGGGGGTAGCAAGAGCCTTTGCCAATATCCGAAAGCTCAGGGGTGACAGGTGCAAGCCATCCCTAGCGAAGCACCGTGGCTTGTCGAGCATGTCATCCCAGGCTGATAGGCATTGGATCCCCTTTGAATGACACCAATACTGAAGCCAGTTGTTGAAATTGATCATCTTGTCTTCATATTGTGGCATCATTCTTGGTGAGGGTAAGATGCTACTCAAGGTCAGGGTCATACCGGCCTGGGCTACATGCTCAGAGAGCTCCTCTATGTCTCTCTTCATGTAGTCCAGGGAGGTACGTCTCAGGTCATTCACACCAGCATGGACAATGACTGAGTCATATTTGTACTTGCCTTGGAGTGACCTGAGTGCTTGTGTTATGTGGTGGATCCTAGCGCCTGACAGGCAGCTCACCGTGACCTTCTCCTTGTTCAGCCTGGTGAGCGGGACGTCAGTGTGCCTGACGATAGAGTCACCTATTACAAATGTATCAGGTGTGTTGTTTAGCCCTAAGGACTGTGACTGTTCGGCACACTGGCTTTGTGAGCTATGTGTTGCACGTGTTTTGTTTTGGGGGTAGCGGTTGCTTGGGTGTCTGCTTTGGAGGTCTCTGCTGCTTAGGCAGATTTTTATTTAGTGCCTCCGAGTATGTTTTCGTGTGTTTAGTTTGCTGTCGTGGTAGGTCTATGTGAGACTGGAATACTAGTAAGTGTGGTTTCCTTCTCCTCCTGACTGGTTACACCAGTACTGAGTTGAGAGAGCTTAGCCTCCAGTTTGGCTATATTGCATCTCTCACATGTGTTGGAATTTGTTGGGAGGAGGAGAGGGTTGTCTGTGTACATGAGGCAGTTGTAACATTGCCTCAAGATTCCCAGATTCACCAGCTGGACCGGAGAGGAGATTGACAACTGACCTTTGGACATGCTAGAATAGTATTGGGAATTCCTTTATAATTGAAAAAAAGGGCCAGTGGGGAACAAGGCACTCAAAGGGAGTTTGTGAGGGTGTAGTGCTTTTAATTATTTAGTGCTGACTTATATAATTGCTTTAGTGAGCAAGTGCCAGGTAACTTAAATGCAATGTGTTACAGGTAACTTAAATGCAAAAACGACAAACAGTAACTTTCTTTCAAGTGAAACAAGGAAATAAGTACAGTAAGCAATGCAGATATCACTAGGGATCCACAGAAGCGCTGAAAAGCCGCGTTTTTGGTGGAATTAGCATTTCAGGGAAATAAGAAAACAAACAACAAGCATACAAACAAAGCTAGATTCAGCAGGCCTGGATCTAGTCTATGCTACAGCAAACAAGGTGTACCAATTTCAGTAAGAAGCAGTTCAAATATGCAGGCACTATAAGCCTTTAACCAGAAATTCCCAGCTCAGAAGGGCAGAGTCCAGCCTCTCCTCCCACAAGAAAGCAGACCACGAACCCTCTTAATGTAAAATAACTGGCCTGAACCCCAAGTGCTTAAACCAGAATTAATACACTTTTAGAATAACAGACACTGAGCCCTCAATCAGCAGTTCCCAACTTAGAAGGATGTAAGCTACCTGTTCTGCCACTACAGTGCAGACCACAAACCTTCTTAATGTAAAACAACTGGTCTGAAGCCTAAGTGCTTAAGCTAAAAGGCTTAGAATGAATTACACCAAGCAGTAATAAATACAATTGAGTACTTTTAAGATGACGCAAAAGCAAAATAAAGTAGGAAGAAACACAAATACAGTAAGTTTTTTAAGTGGAAAGAGAGAAAGGAGTAGCAGAAACTAAGCTGATTGGCCTTCTCAGATGTTCTCCCTGTAGTGGGTAGAATGAGGTAATGACACTAGACTGGGAGGAGGTTCCCAGATCAAATTTACACTAGGGGCGGACAACTGCAAAGCCACCAACTATAAAAACACTATACCAACAGGGAGGGTGGGAAACAAACTGCAAAAATGTTTCTCACAGCTGAAAAGCAGCAATGAGCCTTTAAATGAAAGTTTTAAACAGCTAAAGGAGCCTCTAGAAAAAAGAGTTTAACTGCAACAAGTTATCAGAAACAAACAACCCAACAGATGCTTAATAAAAGTGGACAATTTCCAGTTAATACCTCACACACAGTGAAGCTAGCTAGAAAAATACACAGTACACAAAGTGCTATAAATAACAAAGAAATAAAGAACAAAATAAACAAAAAACAGGATACTTAATGTTATATATTATAGCTCTGAGTTTCCTCAGTGTCCTTCCTTCGATCAGTTCAGTGTGAAATGGCAGAACACTCACAACTGAACTTTTTAGGTAATAGAAAGTTGAAACCTGAGACAGCTTTTAAGAAAGAAATCTCAAAAGAACCAATGAGATGCTTAGTCTAAGCTGTAGTCCAGGTGACCTCAGTCAGCCAATGACCTCAAACAATTCTCTCTCACTGAAATGCCTGATGGCTTTGGCTAAACCAAGATGTCCCTGAATATGTGCTTAGACACACAGCCTCCATAAACACTAGGCCCAAATACAAGCCTGAATATGGAAATGCTACAAATATCCCCACTACTTAGAACAAACTGCAGAAATGTTTCTCACAGCTGAAAAGCAACAGTGAGCCTTTAAATGAAAGTTTTAAACAGCTAAAGGAACCTCTTGAAAAAAGAGTTTAACTGCAACAAGTTATCAGAAACAAACAACCCAACAGATGCTTAATAAAAGTGGACAATTTCCAGTTAATACCTCACACACAGTGAAACTAGCTAGAAGAATACACAGTACACAAAGTGCTGTAAATAACAAAGAAATAAAGAACAAAATAAACAAAAAACAGGATACTTAATGTTATATATTATAGCTCCGAGTTTCCTCAGTGTCCTTCCTTCAATCAGTTCAGTGTGAAAATTCTTTCATTTGTTTTTTAGCACATTCAGTTGCTGCCTGGTTTTTATCCACTTCTGGTTTTATTTCCATTCCTGCTTGATGTCGATGTGCTTCTGCTAAATTAAGCAGGGATGTCATCTTAGATTTATTCTCCTCATGTTTCAAAACTTTCACCACATTTGGATCTTGTGAGGGCAGTAGATATGTGTGGAGACCCACGATTGCAAATCTATACATGTAATCAATTTCAAGGAGGCCCATCCCTCCTTCAGAACAGGGGATATATAATCTTGGTATATACTGATGTTTATAAATCATTTGGTGAGCATGAATCATCCTTCTTGTTTTAATATCCAATCTATCCAACACTTTTTGGGGCCAGTCAATCACTCAAAACTATAAGGACAGAAAGAGCAAATTGATTTATAGCTTGGATCTTGTTCCTAGGTGTCATTGCTGTTTTCAGGATTAATTTAAGTCTTCTAAAGTACTCGTTACTAAGCTTTATTCGCATTTGTTCATGTTCATCAGTTCCCAAGTATTTATACACCCCCTCTTGCTCAAGTTTTTTTATATCACATTCTTGTCCCAAAGTGACATTTTCGTGGTGCTGTAATTTTCCTTTTTTAAAGGTTGCTTTTGCACATTTATCAAGACCAAATGACATTCCAATATCATCTGAAAAAGTTTTGATAACCTGCAGCTGTGCTTTCAGTTCCTCATCTGATGAGCTATATAATTTTAAATCATCAACAAAGAGAAGATGAGAGGTCATTAGACTTTGTTGTTTTCTAGAAGCCAAATTATAGCCATGGCCTAAGCTGCTAAGTAAACAGCTTAATGGGTTAATGGCAAGGCATAATAGCAAGGGTGACAGAGAGTCACCCTGGAATATCCCCCTTTGAATTTTTATCCCTGTGATAATAATCTTTCCTTTATCATGGCTTAATTGCAAAGTGGACTGCCACTTTTTCTTGTTTACTGTAATGTAGTCAATCAGTGTAGGGCGTATCTTATACATTTTTAAGCACTCTTTTATCAATGAATGTGGGATACTATCAAATGCTTTTTTATAGTCAATCCATGCCATACTTAGGTTCTTCCGCTTCTTACAATTCTCCACTAAAACTTTGTTTAAGAACAAATGGTCCTGTGTTCCATACGACTTTCTTTTATTGCCCTTGTGTTCTACTGCCATAATTGAGTTTTCTTCTAAATGACTATAAACTCTGTTGGCGTCATTTCCCGTGTATGTTTTGTACTTCGTCGGAAGACAAGTTATTGGTCTATAATTTTTAGGGTAGCTTGCAGGTTCACTCTTAAGTAAGAGCATTGTTTTTCCTGTTGTTAACCAGTGCAGTGTGTGTTCGGGGTGCGCATGTAAGTAGTTCTTACTCATGGCTAAATCCTCATGCAAAGAAGTTAATACTGTAAGCCAAAAGTTAGGTACTGCTTCTAGGCCTGGGGTTTTCCAGTTAGAGGCTTTTCTCAACTTTATTTCAATCTCTCTGGTTGTTATTTCATCCCATTTCATATCCTGTACCTTTAAACTTCTTATTCTTTCTTTTACTTCTTCTATCCATTTAGCATCTTTGTTATGTTCCACAGGATCTTCATAAATACTTCTCCAAAATGTATCTACTTCCTCTTTTTTTTGGTGGTCTGTCAATTCCTTTTACCTTATTTCCCAATTCTCTATGAAACTTTTTTGGGTTAATGTATGTTTGCCTATGTCCTACGTGATCATTTACTAAACGTATGTAAAAAAAAAAACACTATTTCAGCATTGCTTTCCATTTTGTGTCATAAGTCCAAATTGGCAAGAGATGTAACATTGTAACTTGTACTGACTCATAATCCTGAATTAAACACATTTATACCTCCCCATTTTCTTGACAATATTAAGTTTTCTGTAGATAAACTGGAATTGCCACCTTCCCAAATATAATCATATAGTATATTCCTAAATGATTTTTAGAAAATCCCCCAACATCTCAGCTGGAAAAGTTTAATGCATGTGTAACAGCAGGGTTAGCACAAATAATGAACTGAAATGAAAATGTCATATCTGATCTACTTCTAAACCATTCATCTTTGAAAACAGTCATTGAATCTGTTCTTCAGAGTTGCATACTTTTTTATGATTGACCATGTAAGGAATTCTCTAGCTAGATTTATAAATATTTGTAAGTCTTTTTTTCAGGTACTTGCAAGGAAAAAAGTCATTGGCATCGCTGTGTTTTTCTTTTATGTATTCTGTATTGAAACATCTTACCAATTTTTTGTAGTAGGTCAAACAACTCCTTTATACCAACTTCATGATTCATCAAACAGACACATCATTAGCAAAGAATGAGTTTTTAAAATTTTCATTAAAAGTGTTGTACCCCTGTAAATTAGAACTCCCGAGCAATGCAGCCAGTAGTTCTAGATATAGCCCAAGTAACAATGGTGAGGACAAACACCCTTATCTTCTATCTGTAAGTATTCTAAGGCAAGGTAACGTAAGCGCATATATCTTTAGGTTCTTCATAAATACTTTTAACAACTCCACAAACTCTTTTACAAATCTAAATTCCAGTAAGACCTGCATAAAATAAAACCATTCTATCCTGTCAGAGTTTTTGATGCATCAGGACTCTATACTAAATATGCTGTGTATGTCTGATGCTCATCAGAAGCCTAACACCCACTGTCTTCCAATCTCAGTGTTAATTTAGCATCCCTTGTTGCCAGAATTACCATGAATAGTAATTGTGATTTAACACAGTTATTGCCCTTTTATGAAGATGATAAATGTACATCCTTTTCTTCCTTGTGTGTCACAGTTACCACAACTTCTTTTTATGACATAGGAATCTTTTTAGCTTCTAGTACTGTATTATATTACTGTAGTAATCTTGACAGCATGTCCACGAATTTTAAGTTTAAAAATGTATTTTGAAGGCATTAACCACCCAGAGTCTTTTCTTGTGTTTGCCTCTTAAAAACTTCATTTAACTCTTCCAGTGAAATTAAGCACTTAAGTTTCACTGCATAAGTTTTGGTATTCTCATATTCTTAAAGTTTGAAAAAAAAAAGTTTATTTATTTAACATTATCACCCCTACTAAATCTGTGCCTGATATAAATGCTTACAGTACCACTTGAAATGTTAATCTGCCGTCACCAAATCCTTGCTAAAATCCAAACTTGCTTCACTTTTCTTACCAGCTGTAACCGTGTGTGCTCTCTACTGCCAGCATTTGAAAATTATAAAAATGCTTAGATTTCAGTGAACAAAACATATACTAAATAGTTTTTGTGCAGTAAGCTATCAGAATCCTGTTTCACCTTTTCCATCTTCCCCTAAATTGTCTCCTCACCTTCAAGAAATCTAATCTGCTGTTCCTCTGTCTTGTTTTCTAATCCATTTATTACAAATCTGGAGCATCGACAGACCTTTGGAAACAGAGTGATATTCTTACTCAGATGTTTAAGCCACAGACAAAGATAACAATTCTAGATAGTATCTTTATCTTTTAAAACTTAACGTGTTACTTTTTACAGTAAAAAGCCTTCAGGGAACTGATTGACTGATGTAATTAACGGATATATAAGTAGTTCTTAGAGAGTTGTTCTCTTTGCCTTCCCTCATTTGAAGGCATTGAGCCAAGGCACTAGGGGGCTTTTATTATAGAAAGTAGTAAAAGTTAAGTTTATTTTGAAACAGAGAGTAGTATTACTTAAAGCAAAACACTGTTGCATATTTGTTGTCACCTTTAATGAAGGGGCAGGTCTTGACCTTTCATCTACCTTTCATAGCAGCTGGTTATGATCCCTTTGACCTTTAGAGCCATAGCTGGGTAAATCATACCTTACCAACATGCAACAATGAGTTATTTCTATTATACAAGGGGTTTATTCCAAAGAGTTGACTTTATTCACTTATTTTGATGCCTGATCTAACCTTTTTTAAGGTCCATTTGAGCTTGAGCTAGTCTCAGAAAGCATTGAGCTTAAGGCATTAAATCAGCCCTGAGCTAGATGTTAGTCCTTTGCAAAATGCACATACATAGTCATGTGCACACTGCATCTACTCCTACAGGCAGTGTAAGAGGATTGCCACTTTGTCTGCTGGTATGTCTTTGAATGTGTGATGCAGCTAGAGACCCAGCAAAAATACAAATAGAAGGAAAACTTGAAGCCTCTGTGTAGAATGCTAGCAGGGAGCTGAAACAGTGAACCAGACACTTACAGGTGAAAAAGTAAAAAATGAAAAACAGAGAAACTAGTGGTCTTAAAACTTTGTTGATGAGCTCAGTCACAATAATTTCTAAAAGTCATGAAACCCATATAGTGTTCCAAAGCAACAAGCCTTTGTCATAGACAAGCGATCCTCAGAAACAAAAAATCAGAAATATTTTAACAAACTTAAACACATCTGCTTTTATATACTTAGAAGTAGTTTATAAAGTATACATATTGTTTAATATTAAACCAGCCTATTCATGGCAAACAATATAAATAATAAACAATAAATAGACTGCAAAAGTGCATCTTAGAACAGCAAGTAACCACCCCACACACTGCCACTTATTAGATCAAACTAAATCCTAGTTAACGAAAGTACTGCCTATCTATTTACAGCCCACATTCCAAGATCGGGTATTAAGAAAAGCATAAAATAATACACACACACACGCACACACACACACACACACACACACACACACACACACACACACACACAAAGACTTTTAACGAAAATCGCTTTCGGCTGACTAATGCATTAAAGCCTTCATCAGGCTGTAACAAGAACTAAAATCAAGAAAAAACACATAGCTATCTAATCATAAACATAATCAAACTAAAACATTATAAATATAAAAATACATCTGTCTAATATCTTGTAAGTAGCCATCCATGTGTATTATTGTGCATAAAAGACTAAATTGTTAACAGCTCAGAAAAAAATGTCAGTGCTTTGCAGAAAAAAATTGTCATGACAGTTTTAATATTTACAGCCCCAAAAAGCATGTTTATACAATGAAAAGTGGTAGAAAAACCACACAAAATTACAGAAAACAGTGGATGACGTAAACTAGTAATGTATAAAAGTGTGCAGGTATATGCATGAGTTTCCACCAGTATGGTAAATGGTGGGGGAATTATACCAATACTACATGGTAATAGGGGCATGAAAATGTGTGTTTTGAATTTGAAGGCACTGACAGGTGACAATGTTAACAGCTGCAGCTCTATGCCATGTGCATTAAACAGACATGTAATGTAAATTAATTTGTGTACTGTCAGTTGTGGAGGGTGACCAATAGTAATGTTTAAAAGCACATTAATGCAAATCTCATAGCATTTGCTTTGCCTGAAAGGACTGCATTTTGTTTGATAGAGAAAGTCCTCATTTGGGTAGGTTACGTAAATGTTACTGTCAGCTTTGTGTGTGTGTGTGTGTGTGTGTGTGTGTGTGTGTGTGTGTGTGTGTGTGTGTGTGTATATATACTTCTGAATTTGCAGTAGTGTGTAATGGTGTAGATTTCGGTCTGTATGGTGGCATCAGAGTGATTCAGTCTTTCCTAACTCATGTTTGCTGGTAGACATGTTGTTCTCAAATAATAACTTATGTTCTACCCGGAAGAAGCACTTTTCAGCGGGATCGCCAGAGTGATGGAGAGTTTTCACTTCTATCACATAAGTCATTTTAGGATAAAAAGTAGGTGCTTAACTTTCACTCTTCCACCCCTTTTGCCGCCAAACTTTCTGGAATGAAGAGTGGTTTTATTTTTAGTGAAAGAAGTGATAAATGTATATAAGTTGACACTCCATGTTTCTCTTAATCATAGCCCTCTTTCAGTATACCATTTGTACTGTCACATTAAATGCAAAGAATATTTGACAATGTTATTTGTTACTGTCTATAATTTTGATTACCATTTTCAAATACTATACTTATTTCTGTCATGAACATTTAAAATATTTTCCAGATAAACAAGCTTCAGACAGCCTACACTGAACTTCAGACCAGCACAGAGGCAGAGATTACTAACCTACATATGCAGCTAGACAGCTTACGCAACTGTCCTCAAGAAGTTCTTGGTAAAGAATTGATGTGCATAAAATGTTTCTTATGTATCATTATTTAAATAGCAGTAAAAAAGCATAGATCAGTTGTTTTGTAGAACATAATATACCCCTGGGATTGATCCGTGTTGACCATTTTGTAGAGCCCCGACTGACATTGGTGACCCAGATTTGAACAGAGGATTGGATTCAAGAGGAGCTGGATGGGGGGAGGGGAGATGAGAACATGGTAAAATAACCACTGACCTGCTGTGTTGTGGGGACTGTATTGTGAGTGGGAAGTATTGGGAACTACATGTGGCACTATCATGCTGTAGTGTAGAGATGGCTGGGAAGAACACTGTCCATAATTTATGTCTGCCTTGAACTGGGTCGTAGTCAGGAGTTACACGAATGTGCACTGTAACAGGTCTTTGATTTAACAGGTAGCAAACATATTACAGCTACCGTATTGCTTATAGTATCCATTTTTATTCAGACAGAAAAATCTGGGATACAGAGCTGTCTTGTTTTCATTGGAATAAGCTGTATGTCACTAAACGTTTGCACATAGGAGCATGCACTTCTATAATTTCTTTACATCTGTCAGTAAGCTGCAGCTTGGTAATCATTACCATTTAATTACAAATTAATTCTTAAAAGTATAAAGTCTTTATAGTTATTCCGTAATATTAGTATACATGCAATTAAAATACAGAAAAATGAATAATATGACTACAAGTTAATAGTAATAGAATCTAAGCAGTACCGTGAAGACCATATCATATGCATCAGAATGGATTCTGTATTAACAGACATAATCTTCCCCCTTTAATGTCAGTTTGTTTTCTATTCAGACCACAACCCTTGACAGTTAGCTTTGTGGGACAGAGTGAAAATGTCCTGACTGTACTTAGAATACTCAGGATGCTTTTTTACCCCAGCATCACTGACTCGTACAATGGAGTGCGCTCTAATGTAGAGTCAGTCACAAAGGGCAGGAGGGATTATGTAGGTTAAACTACCCAAGGCAGAGGGAAACATCCCATTCCACTGAATGTCTAATGTTTACTGGGAGCATGCTAGCAGGCAGCAAAATAGGCCAAGGGCAAGTGGCGACTAAGCAGCATACATATTGTAGCCAGGGATATATATATATATATATATATATATATATATATATATATATATATATATATATATATATATATAATGTGTGTGTGTGTGTGTGTGTATATATATATATATATATATATATATATATATATATGTGCATATATATATGTATATGGTTCCCTATCAGAAGCCTGAAACACTATAAGCGTGAAAATCAAAATCCTGAAACCAAAAGCCTGAAAATTCAAAATCCCGAAATCCTGAAACTCAAAATCCTGAAAACACAAAATGGACATACTGACGTCATTGTGGCTTTGCTATTGTTAGTCCTGTGGTGTTAGGTTATGCGTTGGGTTCAGGTCAGTATGCGGTTGGTTTTATGTAAGGGTTAGGGGCGGTTTAAGTGAGTTAGGGTTAGGGCGCAGGTTAAGCATGTATGCAATAGTGACAAATATTGGGATTAGGGGCGGTTTAAGTGAGTTAGGGTTAGGGCGCGGGTCAGGTGAGTGTGCGATAGTGACGGACCTTAGGGTCAGGGTCAGTTGGTAGATATTAGTGTCTTTATAGTGACATATTAGCATTATTTGTGTTTTCAGGATTTTGGGTTTTCGGGATTTTGAATTTTCAGGCTTTTGGTTTCAGGATTTTGATTTTCAAGCTTATAGTGTTTCAGGCTTCTGATAGGGAACCATATATATATATATATATATATATATATGTATATATATATATATATATATATATATATATATATATATATATGTATGTATACGCATACATATATGTGTATGTATACACACACACACACACGTATATATATATATATATATATATATATATATATATGTGTGTGTGTGTGTGTGTGTGTGTGTGTGTGTGTGTGTGTGTGTGCATGCTTAGTGGTATTGGTGACCTAAAATGAACCACAAACAGAAACAGACACACGGGTCCACCTGAAATAATTTCAGTGCAGGACCAAAAATAATCCAACTAAACTTAAACTGTCAGGGCCACAGTGAAAATGATCCAAGATTATGATACATCCTTTAATTACAATGGACCACAGTTATACCAGTTTTGATACAGCAGTAATCTTCAGTAACGTTACTGAAGAAGATAGTGTTGCATCAAATCCGATATAACTGATCCATTGCAATTAAAGGATGTATCATAATCTTGAAGTATTTTCATTGTGATGCTGACAGTTTTCTTTTAGTTGGGTTATTGGAGACACACTCATGTAGGATCCAGTTGGAAATATGTATTAGAGTAAGAAGTGGAAAATACCCAGATGGCCCCTCTCCTCATGTATAGGTTACAAGGGGAGGAGGAGATGATAGTTGACAGGTAGTGAGGAGTCTCTTTATTAGGCATAGATTTGTGTATGCTCTTCATTGAAGTGTCCACTTCTGTTATTGACAGCCGTTGCATTTTAGACCTGAGGTAACTTGTACTTCTAGCTTTAATTTGTTAGTTTGTTTCCTCAATATGAAATACATCAGATGGTAACAGCATTATATGACTGTGGCAATATGACATATTTACAGTGTTGTAGTTGTAGTATTAATAGCAATACTTTGTTCAAGCTGTATTTGTTGAAGTGCATGTGTGTATCTGCTTAAGCTGAAGGTGCCACATTGTGTCAGTTTTTAACATTCACCTTATGTCTGTTATTTAGCATGTCAGCAGGACTCCATTTTAAAGATGTAATCACTGGTGCTTTACATAATGTTTTATGTAGAAGTTTAGCAGTATATTTAATGAAGAGATAGGCAAAATTTGTCAAACTACATGCAAAGTTTCAGATAATAACAATGAGAGATGAGACATAATTTAAATGAACAATGCAACTAATTGGAAGAAGACAGCAGAATGGAAAGGACAAGAGTTGTATCCAAGACAATTGATGATAGTGAGTGAAACTTCATGGTAAATATGGTTGTGATAAAAGACAAAGATGGGAGGAATCAAACCGAAGCAGGAGATGTTAAGAAGAGATGGCAGGACATGCTGAGTAATGAATTTCTCTCTCCACATTGTTTCACTGATCAGTCCCTTGTTCTGATATTTGTGGGATTGTTTGATTTGTGAAGGTACAAGATATGCTAGGCCAATGTGTCTGTGATTGCTTGGAATCCTTCCATGAAGTGCCTATAAGACAAAGAAAAGATTAGCAGTGCTTCTATTATTTTCCTGGCACCATAAGAATATTAAGCCTGTGCTCCTGTTTGTTAGGACCTTCTCTTTCCTTGATATGTCTTGTGAGGTACTTCCCAAAAGGAGCATGGTACTCTGTAATTCTCCTTAGAAGTAAATAATTCTTTACTCTGTAAATCAGTGCTGAATATAATGGGACAATAGCCTTTTTAGATCAGAATGATATTGCTTTTGTCATCACCTGTACCAAGTAGAAGGATTTCCTGATAGCTGTTGCTACATGGAGATGAAAGGAATAATCAACCTGGGTTTGTACAGGACTGTGATGCCTGCGCACTGGCCCAGTAATCAAGGATCCTCCATGCTCACCACTAGCACCAGTGATGGGCTTGCACATTGGGAGGGATAACAAGTACACACACAGTAAATTACAATTTCCCTTAAGAGCACACAGAGATCACAGTCAGTCTGGGGCTGGTTTCTCCCTTTCTCTCCAGATCCCCAATAAGACTCCCCACTAGCACAGGCATAGAGTACAGATCTCAGCCTTGTGGTCAAGCTAAAACCTCCAGCACCCTCTCTGTCCAATCAGTGCTTCGTGTCCCTGCCCAAGTAGCTGACACACACACACACACACACACACACACACACACACACACACACACACACACACACACTTTAAGATATGAGTTATATACAAACACACAGACATTCCTGGGAAAAGCTGGCACAGGTTCTCCAGCTATGCCCCGTCCTGCCAGTCTATAAGGTAGTACCAGCTGCCACCAACCACTAATATCAGCTTCTAATAAGGCCCTTACCAAAGGGTGCCTAATTTTACTGTGCAATATTTTTATCCAGTTAGTAAGTGTGATGAACAGCAAGGCTTGTTGGAGTGGCTTTGTACAGTATCACTATATACATGCAATGGACTGTAGAGCTTAAATTATCTCTACACAAAACAGCCACAGTTGAAAGGTTTAAAATATTTAATAATAAATAATAAAAACACAAGACATCATCATCATCTTTTGGCTATTTCCATTAGGGATCGCCACAGCGGATCATCTGTTTCCATTTCTTCCTATCCTCTGCATCTTGCTCTGTCACACCAACCACCTGCATGTCCTCTCTCACCACATCCATAAACCTTATCATAGGCCTTCCTCTTTTCCTGTTACCTGGTAGCTTCATCCTTAGCATCTTTTTCCCAATGTACTCAGCACATGTCCAAACCAATGTTATCTTGCCTCTCTGGCTTTGTCTCCAAACCTTCCAACCTCGGCTGACCCTCTAATATATTTATTCCTAATCCTGTCTACCCTCATCACACCCATTGCAAATCTTAACATTTTTAACTCTGCCACATCCAGCTCAAACTCCTGCCTTTTTGTCATTGCCACTGCCTCCAACCCATATAACATAGCTGGTCTCACTACCCTCTTGTAGTCCTTCCCTTTCACTCTTACAGGTACTCGTCTGTCACAAATCACTCCTGACACTCGTCTCCACCCACTCTATCCTGCCTGTACTCTCTTCTTCACCTCTCTTCCACACTCACCATTACTCTGAACTGTTGATCCCAAGTATTTAAACTCATCCACCTTCGCCACCTCTACTCCCTGCATCCTCACCATTCGTCTATCCTCCCTCTCATTCACACACATATATTCTGTCTTAGTCCTGCTGACCTTCATTCCTCTTCTCTCTAGAGCATATCTCCACCTCTCCAGGGTCTCCTTCACCTGTTCCCTACTCTCACTACAGATCACAATGTCATCTGCAAACATCATAGTCCATTGGGACTCCTGTCTGATCTCATCTGTCAACCTTTCCATCACCATTGCAAATAAGAAAGGGCTCAGAGCTGATCCTTGATGTAACCCCACCTCCACCTTAAACGTATCCATCACTCCCACCGCAGACCTCACCACTGTCAAACTACTCTCATACATATCCTGTACCACTCTTACATACTTCTGACACTCCTGACTTCCTCATACAATACCACAACTCCTCTCGGCACCCTGTCATATGCTTTCTCCAAGACTACAAAAACACAATGCAACTCCTTCTGACCTTCTCTGTACTTCTCCATCAACACTCTCAGAGCAAACATCGCATCTGTAGTGCTCTTTCCCAACATGAAACCACACAGCTGATCACTAATCATCACATCCCTTCTTAACCTAGCTTTCACTACTCTTTCCCATAACTTCATGCTGTGGCTGATCAATTTAATCCCTCTGTAGTTACTACAGCTCTGCACATCACCCTTATTCTTAAAAATCGGTATCAAAACACTTATTCTCTATTCCTCAGGCATCCTCTTCACTTTCCAAGATTTCATTAAACAATCTAGTTAAAAACTCCACTGCCATTTCACCTAAACACCTCCATGCTTCCACAGGTATGTCATCTTGGCCAACAGCCTTTCCATTCTTCATCCTCTTCATAGCTATCCTTACTTCCTCCTTGCTAATCCATTGTACTTCATGATTCACTATCCCCACATCATCCAACATTCTCTGCCTCTCATTCTCTTCATTCATCAACCCCTCAGAGTATTCTTTCCATCTCCTCAACACACTCTCCTCGCTTGTGAGTATGTTTCCCTCATTATCTTTTATCACCTTTACCTGCTGCACATTTTTCCTAGCTCAGTCCCGCTGTCTAGCCAATCGGTACAGGTCCTTTTCTCCCGCCTTAGTGTCCAACCTTTCATACAACTCTTCATATATCTTATCCTTAGCCTTCACCACCTCTCTCTTTGCCATGCACCTCATCTCCTTATACTCCTGTCTACTTTCATCTCTCTGACAATCCCACTTCTTCTTTGCCAACCTCTTTCTCTGTATACTCTCCTGTACTTCCTCATTCCACCACTGTCTCCTTGTCACCCTTCCTCTGTCCAGATGTCATACCAAACACCTTTCTAGCTGTCTCCCATACTAGCTGTGCTGTAGTTACCCAGCTATTTGGTAACTCTTCACTGCCACCCAGTGCCTGCCTTAACTCATCCCTGAACTCCACCTCACAGTTGCCATTTTTCAATTTCCACCATTTGATCCTTGGTGCTGCCCTCACACTCCTCCTCCTCCTCTTGATCACCAACATCATCCTACAAACCACCATCCTATGCTGCCTAACTACACTTTCCCTGGTCACCCCTTTACAGTCTCCAGTCCCCTTCAAACTGGCTCTCCTACGTAAGATATAATACACCTGTGTGCATCTTCCTCCACTCTTGTATGTCACCCTACGCTCCCCTCTCTTGTTAAACTACGTATTCACCACAGCCATGTTCATCCTTTTCGCAAAATCCACTACCATCTGACCTTTTGCATTCCTTTGTTTAAGACCATACCTACCCATCACTTCCTCATCCCCTCTGTACCCTTCACCAACATGCCCTTTGAAATCTGCTCCATTCACCACTCTCTCACCCTTGGGTACAGTCATCACCACTTCATCCAATTCACTCCAAAATTTTTCTTTCTCATCCATCGCACACCCAAGTTGTGGAGCATATGCACTAACAACATTCATCATTACCATCAATTTCCAGCTTCATAAACATCACTCTATCCGACACTCTTTTCACCTCAAAAACACTCTTAGCATAAACACACAAGACAAATCTCCTCAATTCCACACAGTGCTAGTCAAGAGTTCAGAGATCACAGGAAAATGCTTAAAATAATACTGTAGAATAGTCTGACATAAATATAGATAACAGCTAGACTAAACTTACTATTTTCTATGTATTTCTAAGAGAGTCACTAAAGTCTAGGATCCTACTTACAAAGAGAGCAAGTACTGGTGAGTGGATGTTCTTCAAACAAAATCCAAAATCCTTTCTTTCTCTCTCAGATCTCTTAAATTGATAGTACATCACTGCTGACCCATTTTAGATTATGTCATTCTTCTCTGGTTCCCACGCTAACAGAAACTCAGAGTTTAACATATCTTTGATCTTGCAGCTGCCAAGAACCCACAGCAATAAAAGAAATTATACATGCAAAATCTAGCAATTAATTCTGGTGTCAAAACAATAGAAGGACTTCCTTAGTCCAGACATTCTGTCTCAGAGCTTTGAGATCAAATAATCATAAAATGCTTTATCAGCTTTCTTCCAACATAGGGCACTGTGGTTACATTTTTGAAGTTCAACATTTAACACAGTTTTCTTTACATTTGTGAAACAGCCTGTGGATTGTATTAATATTTACAATGACATCAAATTATCTACAAAATTCTATCTAGCTGGGCTGGCAGCCTTTCAGATTTTCACATCCCCCCCCTCTGAGAACTCAAGCTAGTTTTTCAAGCGTCCCTTGAGAAACGTTGCTTGAGAGGGTTGGGTCTATCTGAGTATACCTTACCCTATTCCCTGTCTTGAGACCCCCATCTGCATTGGCATTGCTAATCTCACTGCGGTGCTGTGCTGACATATATGCTTGCAACCCTAGGCTCCATCCTAGCAACTTGGCATTTTGCCGGCTGGTTCGGGGTAACCATGTTAGGAGATTGTGATCTGTAACTACTGTGAATTTTCTTCCATGCAGATAAGGTTGAGGTTTCTGCAGTGCCCACATTATGGCTAGACATTCCTTTTCTACAGCTCCATAGCATTCCTTCCTGGGTTGGAGCCTATGACTGAGATAAACCACTGGGTGCTCTTCGCCGTCTGAAGAAATCTGGATAAATACAGCCCCCACCCCATGGTTTAAAGCATCCATTTGCACAACAAATTATTTGCTGTAATCTAGACTGGCTAACACAGAGGGTCCTCCCAAAGCTTTTTTAAGCTTCTGGTATGCCTGCTCACATCCTGGGGTCCACACCACCTTGTCTGGCCTTTTTTCCTTCTCAGGTCTGTGAGGGGAGCAGCTATGTTACTATAATTGGGGACAAACTTTCTGTTGTACCCTGCTGTCCTTAAGAATGCCCTCACCTGCTTTTTTGGTAACAGGTGCAGGCCATGCCTGAATGGCTTCCATTTTGTCAGGTTCTGGCCTGATCTTATTACTCCCCACTCTTTTGAGGTAGGAGACCTCTGCCATACCCACCTGACTTTTGCTGGGCTTAATGGTCTACCTTGCCCTCTGTATTCTGCCCAGCACCTCCCTGACACACCGAAAGTGCTCTTGCCAGGAATGGCTGTAGATGGCCATATCATCTAGGTAAGCAAGGGCAAACTCTCCTGCTAGGATATGATCTACCAGCCTCTGGAAAGTTGTTGGGGCATTTTTTATCATAAAGGGCATCTTTGTGAACTCATACAAGCCAAAAGGAGTCACAAAGGCTCACCTCTCTGTAGCATTGGGAGTCAAGTGCACCTGCCAGTAACCCTTGGTAAGATCAGTGGTGGTAAGATACTTATCCCCACGCAGCTGGTCTAGGGCCTTACCTGTCCTAGGCATGGGGTACGCATCTGACTCTGTGTGACTATTTAATTTCCTGTAGTCCACACAAAACCTGGTGCTGGCATCCTTCGTTGGCACCAGCACCACTGGGGAGACCCAGGGACTATTGGACTCTTGAATTACCCCTAGTTCCAACATTTCCTGGATCTCCTCCCTCAGAGTCTGACTCTCTCTGGCACCCTATAAGGGGGCCTGCCTAATAGGCCTTTGGGGTCCTGTATCCACCTGGTGCTGCACCAGGTGGGTGTACCCTGGTTTTCCAGTGAACATGTCCCCAAACTCCTGTAACACTGCTCGGATTTCTCAAACCTGGGTAGGAGATAGCTGCTGGGACATTGCTACCCCTTCCTCTGAGGCGTCAGTCTGAGCCTCTCTGAGGAGATCAGTCACCAGATCTCCCTCAGATTCCTCCTGCTGTCCACTGCAAATACTCAGCACAAGGGCCTCCCTATCATGGTAAGGTTTCATCATGTTAACATGGTACAGTTTATGCCCCTGCCTCCTGCCTAGCAGTTCTACCATGTAGTTAACATCACTAAGCTTTGTTACCACCTTGTAGGGTCCCTCCCAGGCTGCTTGCAGCTTATTTGTCTGACAGGAATGAGAAACATTGCCTGCTGCCCTACAGCATACTCTCTAGCGCTAGCATTCCTGTCATACCAGACCTTTTTTCTGCTGTTGGTCTTCTGATAGGTTCTCCTGGGCCAAGCCCATGAGTTCCCTGAGCCTTGTCCTGAGGTTTAAGACATATGCCACAACAGACTCCTTGTGAGATTCACATTTACCATCCCACTCATCTCAAATTAAATCTGGAGGTCCCCTCACCCTATGCCCATACAGCAACTTAAAGGGTGAAAAACCCGTGTGTTCTTGGGGACCCTCTCTGTAAGCAAACTACAGATGGGGCAGATATTTGTCCCACTCCCTCTTAAACTGGTCTGCAAATGCCCGTAGCATGGACTTGTTTGTAGAGTTTAACCTCTCAACAAGACCATTAGTCTGGGGATGGTAGGGGGTGGTCTTCATGTGCTTCACCCCACAGTACTTCCATAGACAAGCCAGCAGGTCTGACATGAAATTGGCACATTTGTCAATCAGTATTTCTTTTGGGAAACCTACCCTGCTGAAAATCTTTAACAAAGCATTTAGCACCTTTTTCCCTTTAATGGAGGACAAAGCCACTGCCTCAGGGTATCTTGTAGCATAATCTACTACCACTAGGATATACTTTTTCCCTTGGAACTTGGGGTACTCAGAGGCCCCACAATATCCATAGCTAACCTCTGAAATGGCTCCTCAATCACAGGCAAGGACATTAAATGAGCTTGCACCTTGTCCCCTGCCTTGCCTATGTTTTGGCACTGCTCACAGGTCCTGCAGTCATAGGTGCCAGAAGCTGTTAAAGACTGAGACGGGGGCGGAGGGTGACAGGGGCACTTAGTGAACTTAAAAGGGTAATTTTTTATAACTATTTGCTACCACAACATAGTTTCATTTAGAGGACATTTTAAGTTTGGCCAATTCCCTTTTGGTGCTTGAATTAACCTTTTCTGATTGGTCTTAGCTATCAACATGGCTGATAATTCTATATTAGCCCTAGTGAGAACAACTGTGATCATACCATAGATAATTTGAGGGGGCCATGTAAGGGATGCAGCATTTAGGACCTGCCTCTATCCATTAGTTACATTAATGAAAATCCTGGAGTATATTTTCTGTTACCCATCCTTAGAGCCAAGTTGCATTTGAATATGGATGGATGAGCTTTGCTTTATTTTTATGTTTTTATGTCTGTTCCGGAACAGTGGTAGCCTCTGTGATATATATCCATCTCTCCACAACATTCAGTTTAGATACCTGGACTGAGTATTTCTGATGCCATTTGTCTTGCTGATGTTCAGTAGGTCCATCTGTATTATGTCGGAGGGTGCTTTGTATGCCAGACAATGTCACCTCTAAGCATTCTGTAGGATACTGAGTATAGTAATAAATCTTTGAGATGGTCCATGCAAGACCTGCTATTTAGGGCTTGTATCCTTTTAGTAAGGTATCTCTGAAGGTATTCCAATTGTTGCATGGGGCTGGACAGATACATGCCAAAGTGGGTATTATACAAAATGATTGACATAATGAGAGCTTTGTAAAGGGGGACAACAGCATCTCTAGATCTAGTCACAATTAATTTGTTTATAAGCTGTGCAATATAGAAAGAATTTCTTAGGACTCTGGGCACATGTTGGTCAAAAGTTAGGTCACTGTACACACAAGTTCCCAAATGCCAAACAATTGGATCAGTTCTCAGAGGGCATTGTCATGATTTTGACACCAGTTATTATTTGGGATAAACCTTCCTGCATGATGGTTAAGTCATTTGGGGATTCAATAACTTCTCCTAGCTTGCAGTCATCTCAAACTTAGCTGGCCAAAGCTCTTTGGTATTTCCTTTTACTTTTGCGATGTATATGCCAAACAGAAAAAGTCTCAGCACTGAACTCTGGGGGACTCCATTGGTGACTGGTCTCTTCCTCTGTTTTGATCTCCTGCATCCTGTGAGCCAAGTTGGCAATGCAGCTGGTGATGTAAGTGTTTGCTTCTACATTATTCATCTTTTGTACTACACATGAGTAGGGAATTGTGTCTCAAGGCTTGGCCAGGTCGAGGTAATGTGGTGCGAACTGTTTTACCTTCATCCATTGCTTTGGTAACAAGAGTAAAGCTTAAAATTTGCCCATGATTTTTAGCCTTTCCCACTTTCCTCTGGGCTGTTTTCAAACACACATTTTTAGGGCCATGTATACATGTATGCATTCCTTGATTCACCTTCCCGATTGTATTAAATTCTATTCCTTGTATAATACAGCACACTTGTTAGACTTAAGTTAGAGCACATTTTAAATTTATTGTTTAAACATTTTTCCAGTAGGCAGTGAAACAAAAATGCATTAACCAATAATGACAAAACTGGCCTTTTCAGAACATTTCCATCATAAAGGTCTACTTCCACACATAACTGCATTTTGAATGTATTGTTTGAACATTTTTCCAGGAGGCAGTGATGCAAAATGCATGCACCAATAATGACAAAACTGCACTATTCAGAACATTTCCATGACTGCAGTCTACTTCTACACACAATATATAAATACAGAATCACAGTATTGTAAGCCATAGGCATGTTGCACAGCTTCTTGAACTTATTTTCATTTGGGGGAGGGGGGCGAAACGCCAAAAACAACAGACACATTTTAAACATTGCTTGTATAATTTGGGAAAGTTGCTTGCATAAAATGTGTTACCATCATGCATTTCACTGCCAAGACTTGAACCCAGAACCCTGTGCACTACAGTCAGAGCAACATTACCACTAAGCTAAACCAGCAGTTTCTTGAAAGACAGGGAGACAAACTTAAATGGCTATCATATAATTTAGTTAATTCAGTTCTCACTTGTCACCATAGCTCTCAACCTCTTAGCACAAAAATACAGAACAAAGCCAATAATGGGGGAATACAGCCCCAAAATAGGGACACATTTCAAATACTGATTTTATAACCTTAGAAAATTGCTAGAATAAAATGTTTTGTTTTACCAGTGACATATACACACACACACACACACACCGTACTCACTCTTTAAATAGTACATCTCCCAGTAAATCCCAACTGCCAGTCCAGACTCCGTCCTCCGAGTTTCACCCAGGCAGCTTCCAAAATTAAATCCTTCAGCAGCAGCTAAATCTGTTCCCACGCACATTCAAAACCAGCCAGCAGCAGCTAAATAAAACCTTCAGCAGCAGCTAAATCTGTTCCCACTCGCATTCAAAACCAGCTGGAAACCTGGAAATAAGTGCGCCGAGCTTATGTCATTGCGCGCACAATGATGTCAACTGCTAAAGCGTGAATAATTCAAAAATAAAGAACGGGACTGTTGGGAGGTGATCTGCAAAAGTGGGTGGGCTTCCCTCCCCCCTCACTCTATGGTTCTGGCGCCCATGCCTGCAGTACCCTGTTACATCTCTGGAAATTCCAAGCCAGTAGAAGTTCTAGATAATACGTCTCTTTGTACGTTTTATGCCCATATGACCTGCAAAGGGAATATCATGGGCTATGGCTAGAAGTGCCAGATGGTAGGCTCTAGGCACTACCAACTGCTGTATCCTCTTACCTTCTAGCTCTTCCTCAGGGGTCCATTCTCTGTACAGTAAACTTTTGTCCTAGTATACAGATTCCCCTTCCCTTGAGAATCAGGTGCCTCACTAGCTACCTGCCTCAGGCCTTGCAATGTAAGGTCTGAGAGCGGAGCCTGTCTCAACTCTCTCTTTGTAACCCTTCCCAGCTCCCCTCCCATAGGAAGGTCTAGCATCCTCTAACAGTGATGCCTCACTGTCAACCTGGGTACTACTACTCACCTCTACCTTTGCAGTGACTTTGTCCAAAGGAACATCAATACTCACAAGCAGCTGTGGCTCACCTTCAGTCTCACTGCTGCAGGGTAGCTCCCTCCCTGATGCAACCACCTCACCAGTTGGCTGCAAGTATGCGGCCTGTCTAGGTCTCCCCCAGGGTTCCAGACCCACATGCTTGTCTCATAGCCTGACTGCGTGTAACTGCATAAACACATGGTACTGCCTCATCAAAGTCCTTCCCTATAAAGACATCTGCAGAGTGGTAGTTTAGTACCCCTGCTGTCTCAAGACAACCTAATGTTGGCATTTTGTCTCTTCCACTTACTGGCTCCCTCACCTTTTGTTTCCCACATTGCTTCCATGGACATATATATGCCACATGGCCCCACTAGTTGTATTCATAGCATTTAACCCTAGGTCCTGGACATGTACCTGGACTAGTGGCTTTCCCTGCTACTGGCAGATTCTGTTGCGGCAGTCTGGGCTGCCCTCCATAGGTTCCTGTAGACCCATGAGCAACACTGGGTGTTCCTTTCCTGTACAGGGATGCCCTGCTTGCTAGGTGTAGGTCTCCCTTCTTCCCCAACTCATCTGAAGTAGCACATTTTCTATCAGCTTACCAGATCTTCATGTCCTCAGGCAAAGTACTAAGGGCTTGTTCCCTCACCAAGTGGTCTGCCAGCCCTTCAAAATGGTGACCTGACATCCACTCACCCACCTATGAAAATAAGTGCTCAATTCAGCAACATATTCACACACACTTTCTTCTGCCTTGAGTCTATGCTCACAAAACATTTTTCTATAAGCTTCAGGTGTTAGCTTAAAAAAAATCTAACAAACAATTCTTAACAGCAGTATAATCAAAAAAATCACAATCAGATAATTTAAACAGCACAGTTTCAGCTTTACCATTGAGTAAGGGGGTCAGGAACCATACCCAGAGCCTTGGATGAACATCATACTGTTTACATACCATCTTAAACATATGAATGAAACTGTCAAAATGATCCCCCTCTGTAAACTGCAGAACAAATTTACTGACCTTTTGAATTTCTGGGGTCCGGTTATTCCCTTCCCCATTACCTCCATGACTCTGGCGAAGAGTCAGCATCTCCTTTTCATGCTGCCTCTGCCTCCTCTTCTCCTCAGCTTCCAGATGTAGCGGTTTCTCATTCTCCTCAGCCTGTAGACGTCTCAGTCTTTCTGCTGCTTCTGTTTCCAAATGCCTGGCCTCCAACCCGAGTCTCTTTAGCTCCAGATGGATTTTTAAGTCCTCTGCAGAAAGGTTCAGCTGTCCATTCTCTGAGTGTTGTACATCTCCACGGCCAGTCTGATCGTCGTCCTGATTGCTGTTTTCTGATGCAGCTGTGACCAAAGCTGCAATCATGTCTGCCTTAGTCAGTTACCATGCACCAGTCCCTTAGCCTGGCACATCACAGCCAACTGGTGCCTTGTCAGTTTGCCATACTCCTCTGCTGGCATGCTTGCCTGTTCTCCCTGACTAAGCTAACAAAAGAAATAAAACAATTGTGATCTGAACTCTGAATATTCACTGCATGGCTGATTTAGAGTACAAAAACACCTTCAGTGATCAGTATACACAAGCTACAGGAATTCACTATCCACATCACTGCAAGCCAATTAGTATGTGCCAAACAGTTAATATGGTGGTGTGGATATCCCACCACTGCCAAACAATATGTGATGCTCGCGCACTGGCCCAGTAGTCAAGGAGCCTCAATCCTCACCACTAACTCCAGTGATGGGAGTGCATATTCCGAGGGATAAATAGTACACACACAGTAAAGTGCAATTTCCCCTTAAGAGCACACAGAGATCACAGTCAGTCTGGGGCTGGTTTCTCCCTTTCACTCCAGATCTGCAATAAGACTCCCCACTAGCACAGCTATAGGGTACAGATCTCAGCCTAGTGGTCAAGCCAAAACCTCTAGCACCCTCTCTCTCTAACCAGTGGTTCATGTCACACACACACACACACACACACACACACACACACACACACACACACTTACTTTAAGATACGAGTTATATACAAACACACAGACTCTCCTGGGGAAAGCTGTCACAGGTTCTCCAGCTATGCCCCTTCCTGCCAGTGTATAAGGTAGTACTAGCTGCCACCAACCACTTATATCAGCTACTAATAAGGCCCTTTGCAAAGGGTGCCCAATTTTACTGTGCAGTATTATTATCCAGTTAGTAAGTGTGATGAACAGCAAGGCTTATTGGAGTGGCTTTCTACAGTATCACTGTATACATGCAGTGTACTCTAGAGCTTAAATTGTCTTTACACAAAACAGCCACAGTTGAAAGGTTTAAAAATATTTAATAATAAATAATAAAAACACAAGACAAATCTCCTCAGTTCAACACAGTGCTAGTCAAGAGTTCAGAGATCACAGGAAAATGCTTAAAGTAATAATGTAGAATAGTCTGACATAAATATAGAAAACAGCTAGGCTAAACTTACTATTTTCTATCTATTTCTAAGAGAGACACTAAAGTCTAGGATCCTACTTACGTATAGAGCAAAGGCAGAGTACTGGTGAGTGGATGTTTTTCAGACAAAGTTCAAAATGCTCTCTTTCTCTCTGAGATCTCTTAAATTGGTAATACATCACTGCTGACTCGTTTTAGATTACATCATTCTTCTCTGGTTCCCAGGCTAACAGAAACTCAGAGTTTAACATATCTTTGATCTTGCAACTGCCAGGAACCCACACATGGAAAATTTAGCAATTAACTCTGGTCTCAAAACAATAGAAGAAATTCCTTATTCCAGACATTCTGTCTCCGAGCTTTGAGATCAGTCATAAAATGTTTTATCAGCTTTCTTCCAACAGAGTGCACTGTGGTTACATTTTTGAAGTTCAACATGTAACACAGTTTTCTTTACATTTGTGAAACAGTCTGTGGATTTTATTAATATTTACAATGACATTGAATTGTCTACAAAATTCTATCTAGCTGGGTTTGCAGCCTTTCAGTTTTTCACAAGGTCCCTCTAACTACATTTCCATTTTGAAGTAAGGTATTGTCAATGCTGTATGTGGGAGGGGGTACTTTGCCTACCAAATGCAAGAATGTCACTTTTTTAGCATTTAATTTAAGTCCATTTTCAATAAACCAGACATTTATAAGTGTAAGCTCCCGATGGATGGCTTCTGTGTCAGAGGGGGGGGTGTACCAGTAATTCCTCATTTATAGTCATCCGCAAAGTCGGTTAGCCACAGGTCTTGTTTTTCAGTCTGTAGGTCAGAGACGTTAATACCAAACAAAAGTGGTTCTAGCACCTTGTGGAATTTGTCTTTTAGCCAATTACCTGCTCATCTTTCCACATAAGGGTCTATTTGTAGGTCATGTAGTTTATTAATTATGAGAGCATAAGGAGTGGTGTCAAAAGCTTTGGCCAAATCAAGGTGGGCTGTGTATACATTGTGCTACCATCCACAGCTTATGTTACCTTTTCAAAGAAGGTTACCAAGTTCATTAGACAGGATCTGTCTTTTACAAACCCAAATTATTGTGGATGTAGCCTGATGGGATTTTTAATGTCTGTGTTAATCAAATATGTTATAATATGTTCCATGGCCTTAGAAATGAGACTCATCAGGCTGATGGGCCTGTAGTTTCTGGGGTCAATAGTAGGGTTACCTCCTGCATAGAGTATCATTACCAGTGCTGTATGCCATATTTCTGAGAATGAACCTATAGCTAGGCCCCAGTTAAGTGGCTAAAGGAAATTCTGGTAGGACATGTTTAGTGCTATTTAACAAACAGCCTAGTATGTTATCTTGTCCTATGGAGGAAGTGGTCTAAGTCTTGGACAGCACTCTTCAGTACATTTCCTGTAGTGATGATAGTGAGTTTGAGAACGTCAGAGATTGTAGGTCCTTGGGTAGTCAATGTGAAAGAAATTTGCCCTAAATTTATTTGTTAGTGTATTGGCATTGTCCACCAGGACTGAGTAAGTTTTGTTACTTCTTTTTTCAGTAGGTTTTGTTATTTAGTATGAGCTCTGTACATTGCTGAGTGTGGGTTTTTTTTTTTTTAGTTTTCCTAGTTAATCATTTGAAATGTTGGGACCCAATCAAGTGAGTCCTGGAAATACAAAGACTGAATGGCCAATAGAACGGACTTACGTACGCTAAGCCTGAGTCGTCATTTCTCAGAATATTCCCTTTTCGGTGAGCTATGATGGTCTTGGAGTTGGTGTATGTAATTTTGGGGCAGTGTGGGGAGGTACAGGGGAGGCTTGTTCCCTGCAAAAAGAAGTTTAAAGGAGAAGAGTAGTTTTCAAGATTTGTTCCTCTCCTTGTTTTTGGTCTTTTTTTTCTGGCTTGTTGGCACTCATCATTTTGAGTGCTGTCATTTCAGTAGGGGGCCATTTTCCTAACATAACAAAAGAAGGATCTGTAATTGACTTTGGCTTGTGATGCCGATCTGAGTTTATGGATTGCCTTAGTAGGTATAATAATATTTTTTAAATTCTTAGTCAAATTCCTAATATTGTCCTTGTCTTGCGGGAGTTAAATCTGTTTATACTGTAATAAATGATTTCCTTTTATTGTAGATTTGATTTATGTTGGTGAACCACCAAGGTGGTTTGCTTTAAATTTCTAATTGTGTTTGTTACTAGATGGGACTGCCGATTCTGCACATTTATTTATGTGGCAATAAAAATCCTTTGCAAATCTATCTTTTGAGGTGATGTTGTTATAAATGAATTTTGAGACTTTTTCATAGAATTTGAGGAGATACGTCTGCTTGAAGTCTTTGAATCCTGATATATTGTTTTTGGAGAAGGAGGTTTGATAGTGTGAGGGAAAAGGTTACTAGCTTATGATCTGATTTAATCAGAGAGGGGGAGGGAGAGAGAGAGAGAGAGAGATACTAGCAGATCTGTGTATGATGATGCAACTTTTGTAAGTACCAGGTCAAGAATACTTTGTCCTGTAGTTGGGCTAGTATCAGTCTGGTCCATTGAGACTTTATTTATTTAATCTAAAAATATCTTTGCATGTCCTGTGGTGGAGATATAGATACTCCAGTCATTTGATGGGTAGTTAAAAGTCTTCAAGAATGATGGCGTTCTTATTTATATGGAATTTTTCCATGACATTTTGGAACTTGACATGGGCCCCTGGGGCCCTGGAAGATGTCCTGTAATGGGCAACAAACTGATAGTCGAAAAGCTCCATTTGTAAGCCTCTGTGTAGAGGTGATATTGTCTTTGACAGATATGGACACACCACCATAGTGTCCTTGGGTCTGAAGGTCTGGTACTTAATAAAACCAGGCATGGAAGGAGTTCTTTTTTGGCATTTAAACTCTGTTTCAGTGATTACCCATATATGGATGCTTTTCAAATAGTGCTTCAACACTGGCCAGGTTGTTTAGACGTATGTCATTTTAATAGAGCCACCTTAATTTGATCCTTTTTTGATATTGATGTGTTTTCTAAGTTGGAATGTTCATTAACTAACGTTTGTCCAAAAAAGGCACAATGGAGGCAGCAATGGTTTTAGCCAGTATGTGGAAGCCTTTGAGCGAGAGGTACAGGCCATCTCTCAGAAAACTAATAGGACTTTCAAGCATTTTGTTCCATGTTGACACACACTAGATTCCCCTAGAATAACGCCAATTATTTATCCAGTTGTTGAATCCAGTCATCTTTTCTTTGTTCCTAGGTATCATTTGTGGAAGAGAGAATTATTTTCAGTATCAGGGTTTTGCCTATATTTCTGACATGCATAGAGAGTTCAAATATATCTCCCTATGCCTGCCGTAGTCATTCACCCCCATGTGCAGGACTACCGTGTTGCAGTTACATTTATGTGATGCAAGGGTTCTAAGGCATGTGAGACATCTGAGATCCTGGCACCTGAAAGGTGATTCGCTGTCACCCTATCTTTGTCCAGATTAGTGAGTGGGGAATTTGTGTCTCTTACTATGGGGTCACCAATCACTAAAACATTTTGCTTGTGAAGTGGAATTGAGGCCCTTTGTCTCATGGTTAAAGGTGAAATTTGTTAAGAAATAACCCACGACTGGATGTGTTTTTTTTAAGCGATAACACACACCTGGGTGTGGGTAATGCTGGATTCATCCACTGTTGATGTGGTTTGGTCACGAGGGCGAAGCCCGAGTGGCTGAACAGAGACAACCATGGGTAAATCGAGCATTACCCACACCCGGAAGTGGGTTATTGCTATTATACAATGACATTATTTAAGAAAAAAAATACTTACTTTTCTTAAATAATGGCATTGTATAATGCCTCTGTGCTGCCCATCCGCAGCTGCGGATTCTGCGGCAGTTCTGATGTACTGCACATGCGTTTGCTTACGCAGTACATCAGAGCTGTGTGTGGAAGCAATGGAGAAAGGAAGATCTCCATTGCTTTTTAAAAAGTGTCTCTCTCTATGTTAAAAGAGTTTAACATAGCGAGATATCTTAAAAAAAAGCAACTGAGATCTTCCTTTCTCTGTTGCTTTTTTTAAATCTGTCTCGCTAGTTTAACATAGTGAGACAGCTTTTAAAAAAGCAACAGAGAAAGGAAGATCTCCGTTGCTTTTTTTAAAGATACGGGTTTAACATAGCGAGATTACAGCAACAGAACTCTTCTGTTTTCCGTTGCTGTCTAACAAAAAAAAAAAAAAAAAGACTTATACTAATGGAAAAAGTCCAGGCAACCACACCTTTTTCCATTAGTATAAGTCTGATTTACAGTGGTCACGCTGACCAATCAGCGTACACATTTTAGAATATTAATGGGGGGTCATTGTATAATACAGGATTTACCATGGCTGATTTTTTTTTTTCTTGTGATCAAATAAAGCCAACTATAGGTAAATCCTGTCAAATCCACATCCAGGAGTGGGATATTTAAGAAAGAAATTGCTTACCTTTCTTGAATGTTTTTATATAATGGTGAGTTAGTGTGTTTCTTCTTTCTTCATGCTTTATTGACGTGCTTCACTTATGTGTGGTACTTATGTCCACACATTTGCACAATACATAATTACAACACTTGGGAGCAGCTTTGGGAAAGAGCATTCTCTTCCAGAGGCCGTGGTGGTGCAGCGGTTAGCGTTGTCGCCTCACAGCAAGAGGTTCTCCAGTTCGATTCTCGGCTGGAGCGCCTTCTATGTGGAGTCTGCATGTCCTCCCCGTGGTCGAGTGCTGTTTAAAGACATGCAAGTAGGTGCGTGCGTGAATGGGTGTGCCTTGTTTGAAGGCTGGGCGTCGGGCTGGCACCTCGGCACCGTAAAAATCCACTGCCAATCATTAGCGGACCGGAGTTCCGCTGTGGCGACCCCTAACCAGGAAAAACCAAAAGACATTAGTATTCTCTTATTGGTTTCCCAGTCTGTGTCATTGTCTTTTTTTTTTTTTTTTTTTTTAAACTATGAGGGTAAAGTAATTTCAGCATGAGCTAGAGTGCTTCCTAGATCAAACTGATGCTGGTTCTTGGGACCACGTTTTTTATGGCATGTTGTGTGGTTGTTCTCACCTTTCCTTTTTTTCCCATCATATCCTAATAGAAAGTTCAACTATAGCTCAGCGACTGGGCTTCTTTCTATCAGGATGTGCTTGATTTAGAATAGACACAGCGATGGAAGGTTCCAATCAGTGCGCACATTTTGGAATACCAAAGAGATTTTATTGTATAAGATATTGATTTTTGCTGAGCCTTAATCCCAATGGGTCTAAAAGGGTTAGGTGAGGTTTTCTTAACAACGTCAGTATAAAACATTATAGTATTTGTCAGAGGTAGATGCTTAGCTTAGCATGTGGTGTGCTAGAATCAAAACTGCTGGGAGAGACATTGCCTTCATATATGCAGATGAAAGTGAGGAAGAGTTGAAGACCCTGTTGATGAAGGTGAAAGTGTAAAGTGCAAAATGTGGTGTTTGCTGAATTTCAAAAAGTGATTACACCTCCTAGCTCTGTCTAGTTTTTGCAGGTAGATGGGGAACATGTAGAGACGGTAACAGACTTTGTTTTCATTGGCTCTAAGATCTCTATGCACAGTGATTTCAGCCAATAAATTAAAATATGCTTGCCTTTTGGAAGGAAAGCTATGACAAATCTGGATTTGATTGTAAAGAGAAAAGATATTGCATTTCAGCAAAGGTGCATATAGCCAAAGATATAGTTTTGCCAGTGGTAACATATTGCTGTGAGAACTGAACTTAGGCAGTTTGCTGGAAAAGCAATGCTTTTGAACTATGGTGCTGGAAAAAAAACTTTAAAGAATTCCTTACAATGCAAAATGATCAAATCAGTAAATTAAGAAAATAAATCCAGACTGTTAATTGGAAGGTCTTATAGTAAAACTATAACTGAGATAATTTGGCGATTATAACATGAAGACAGGTCCAGTAGAGAAGATGCTGATGCTGGGAAAGAACAAAGGTAAAAGAAGAAGGGAGCAGCAGAGGCCAAGTTAGATACATGTCATTACTAGAGTGAGGAAAGTAAATTTGCAAGAACTAAAAGAAGCAGTTCTTGATAGACAGACCTGGTGTGCTAGAGGTCTAAAAGATCTGGATTCAACTAAATAGTAGCTGGCTTTGTTTTAGTGTATTAACCCCCTGGATTCACAGTAGCAAGGCCCGCCCACAACCCAGCACCAGGTGACATGTATGAAAATCAGTGAATACTCATTTTGATGTCTTCTTCGTCCACATGAATATTCAGCCATTCTGAGCATGCAGTAAAAGGTCAGCTCTCTGAACTACACTGAACAGTAGCAAAATGAAAAGCTGTGATGTGTGTAAATGATGGTTGTGCACACTTGACACTGACATGATGATACATATGAGTAAGCCTTTTAGTGTGATCTCAGAGTTGGTATATATAATTTGGGGGGTGCGGATGGAAGCAGCCCCCCCTTCAAAAACAAAAACAATACATACAATAGGTAATTGTACTGTCCCATGGATGAATATTCATGTGGATGATTAAGCAAATCTGCATGGTATGTCAGTCATGTGTCACTTGCATATGACGTCACTGCCATTTGTAATGTCAGTCACTCCGGCCATGCCCACTTCTGCCCAAAACTACTGGGAGGTTAATACAGTAAAACATTGCCCGAGAACTGCCAATAAATCTTGCTGTATAAGAAAAATTTTCGGTGCTTACATATTATCACAACCATATTTCCAAATTGTGATAATTCATTATGTTTTGCCGAAAATACTTATGTTAATCTTAAAAAGGTGTCTGAACTACTAATTATTAGTCTGTCACATTGTGTATGGGGTAGGAAGAGGAGTAACAGTCACATTTTGTATTCATTTGAGGCGTATGATGACAGCAGCTGTCGTACTTTTGTACATTAAGAGTAGTCTTTCTTGGAACCTCTGCTCAGCAGAAACATACAGACATTGCTTTTAATGTAGACAAGTGGTCCCACGTGTAGTGAGATGTCTGGAATTATTCAAAGCCCAAAAACTATTTCAAACTCTGTGCCGGTGCACAGTTTCTTTCAAGAACATAAAGTACTACCGCATTATAGCTATGACACATGTGGACAACATAACCTCTCAACTCTCCAGCTTTTTGTAGAATGTCCAGATTTTTGCCTCATACCTTGTTTAATGTGTTCTCCTTATAACATTTATGGGTCTATATTCGAACATCGAAGTTTCAGAACTTCGAATGTTCTGATATTGACCTCTAGTAACCGAAAACTGCTAACATCGAAAATTTAGAACAGCTAATTTTTTCCTGCGGAAAAAAATTGCTGTTCCAAAACACATACACACAACACAAACACACCAAACAAACAGCAATCCACATACATACACCTGAAGTCTTACATCTAAACCTACACTAAACTGTACATACACCACTATCTACCCACTTACCTTAACCCAAACCCTAAGGTCTGTCACTATTGCACACACACCTCACCCGCGCCCTAACCCTAACTCACCTACCCCACCCTAACCCTCACGTCCACACATTCGCACACTTACCTGACCCGTGCTCTAACCCTAACTCACCTAACCCTCCCTAGCCCTCACATCTACACAATTGCACACTTACCTGAACCCAACCCATAACTTTCCACCGCAGAGCTGAAAATAGCGAAGCGACAGGAATGGACAACCAAATTCTTTCCCTAGGAAAGAATTTGGTTTTCTGAAACTTCGCTATTTTCAGCTTTCGCTTATTAGGGGTCGATATTAGAACATTCGAAGTTCTGAAACTTTGATGTTCTAATATAGACTCAAATTTTTGGTTTCCTTGCAAAACATAGGATTTTAGAATAGTACATATTATCGCAATTAGATTTTGAACAGGAGAAACAACTCTACAGCTTGCAAAAGACTAATTTCTCCTGTTCGAAATGTTGTTGCGATAATACGTAATTACCAAAGTTTCTAACAAAAATGGCCTGTCTTAAACATCAGTTTGCAGTCTTTTGCCTTTTATGAAGTGGAATTCAGAATTATGTTTATAACCACATTCTGCACTTTTCATAGTCCTTTATATAAGTGAGACTAGAATAATCTGTTTTCTTAAAATCCAAACTTAGTTGGAAAAAATCTATTTCTTAGAACATTTCCTTTTAAATCTCAAAAATCCTTGTGAAGACAGTGTACAGTTAGGAGCAGAATGTGGGGAATAAGGCTTCCGTTGTTAAACCTTATTTCTGTAGGGAAATTCATTATTGAAAGCAAATCCATTTCATTGTAATTCATTATCAATACTGTGAAAGACGAAGCATGCAGCTGTTTTGTGTGTTCTGTATAACTTTGTGTTTGAATATTGTTTACAGCGGTCTGTAATATACATAGTAAAAAATATGCAATTTCAGTCAAAGAGAAACACATGCAGTTTTCTGAAGTCAACACTTAAGAGTTGATATCTCAAATAATTCACCTACTGGTAGATCTGAAGATATATTTAGCTTTCCAAAAGCAGAGTATAGTAACATCCAATTACTTTGGAACAGACTTTAGTATAAGGAACTACAAATTTCTTGTGCAGCTGATAGCACATACTATCATACTCAAGTTTTAATAATGTATATAGTTTGTACACAGACATCTTGTAAATGTCTAATGTCTTAATCAAAATAGGGTACTTGCATATATTATTCCAACCACCTTTCTCGCCAGCCCGTTATTTGTGTTTTCACAGCCACACATTTTCACCAGCATGTTATTTGTGGTGTTGAGAAAGTAGTCATTGTTGTTTTGCAGTTGATTTAATGGTGCAAAGTAGGATTGTCTGAGATATAGTCTCGCTGCCACAATATTTATTTAAATGAGATCACAACTATGCTTTTTCACCAGGCTGTTATTTTATTATGCAAATGTAGTTGTTATAAAATTTAAAAGCTGTAAGTACATTCCTCAGAACCTGCTCTGTGGCAGTACATGACAACTCCTTATTTCCGTATTTCACAAAGGATTTGTCAGTTGGTTGAGGCAGGCATTGGGCAGAGGGTATTGCAGATATGGCTAGATTGTGGATTGCGCCTGGCATTGGTCTGGGGTGAGGAACCTGTCACAAAATATCGGCCTGGCCACCAAATTAATGTACTATAACTCTACACAGCACAAAACAATATGTAAATTTGCCATTGAGAATCTAATTCAGGTTGGCTATAGCTGCAGAAGTCTGGGATATTTAATATATACAACATATGCTACAAGGGTTTTTGTTTTTATGATTATTCTCCCATTAGGCTGCGTACACTGTGCAGCATGAAAGGAATCAATAGTGCAAATAATGGGCTGGTGAGAAAGTCTGGGTGCGATAAGTAAGTAAGTACCCAAAATAGTTTTAGGCAGTGCATTGTGAACCCTTTTCTGTTAATTTTTAGTTCTTCATTGCCTCATTTCTAATGTAATTACTTCTTGAGTTGCATTTCTGTATTTGTTTGCTTGCTTCATGCATTACTTGCCTTAGGTATTGTCATTGCTGTAACCCCCCCTTCCCCCCAGTCATGACTGAAAAGGTCTATGGATCAGCTCACTTATCCAGTTATTAAACTATAAAATAAAGTAAATATGCCAGTATTCACCCCTTCATTTAATAACTGTCAGTAACATCTGATTCTAAATATGCCACTATTCTCCATCTCATTTCATAACATTGTCAGTTCTGCTTTCTGTTCCATTATGAGATTAGAATTTGGCTTCATATACTTATTTTTCAGGGGCATTGATTTTCAGTTTTTCAAAAAAATGCTAGAAAATCACAAGTTTGGGCCAACAGTTGAAAAATCGGGAGTTGCAGTAGAATTTCTCAGTTTTAGCCATACACTTATTCACCATAAGTTGTATTTTTCTTATATTACTACTAAAATATTGTCACTTTACTTAATTGAGCATTTTGCACTTATAATCTGTATGAGTCTGTTTTAATTTTGCATATGCGTATAAAAGAAAAGTTGTTTTGGAGTATTGCATTAATAGAACAATTATGGGGTTTATTTCATGAAAAATTAATTTTTATACATTAGGAACCAAACCAATATCCTCACTTCTGTCATCAAAAAGTAAATCTGCATAATTCCCTGCAAGCAAACTTACTGGGAAAATAACAATGTTTGTCACTTTGTGTGCTAGCTTAACAATGAAGCCATTCCTGTCACTAAATTATTATTATTTTTTTCATTTCTCCTTCTGTTGGTCATAACAGGTGCCATACAATGATTTTTTGAATACCCTCGCATACTAATGTTTGTCTATCAACCTCAGAGACTGGGTTGAGTTACATTTTTCAAAAACTGAAAATATAGGCAGTATCAAGTTTAGATAAGTTGTCAGAATGTTCAGTAGCAAATTTGATAAACCAGTGAAAGAGTGTTCAGTATTCAGAGCTCTTTTGTTGCACTTCATGATGATGCTTGTAAAAACAAGTTAGCTGGTGTTGCTGAAAATACGTAATATTGTGTTTCCAAAATACTAATACCATCTCAGTTTTACAATACAGAGTGGGACAGAGGTATACAGAATCTGAAATATATTTAAAAGTGCCATTCTAGACACGCATTCACAACAGAATCCAAGTAGTCAGTAATGACAAACTGACCTTGTTGCATATGAAACTCTTGACTCCACTGACATGTAGTCACATCAGGTTGTAACCTTAAAGTTTGTTCCTTATTTGGATAGCATTTAAATGGAAAACCCTGATCAAAATTCACAGAAATCTGAAAAAAAATTACATTTTAAAATACTTGATCTGTAGAGCTTGTATCATCCAGAGGATGATTTTAGTATTCCAGTTCCATTACTTTAAGTTGTACTGAAGCTGGGCAGCTGTTCAGTGCTTGGGTGAACTGAAGTTTTTAATAGCTCAAAACCATTGATATGCATGGTGATTTTGTGCAAATTTACTCTTTTGTTGTAGTTAATTAGCAGTGAGGTCCATATTTCTGTTTATTTTTTTTTGTTAAACTTGCTGTAAATGTTAGTTTAGGATGTTGTTTTTGGTGGGTCAGGTTTTAGGACATGTTTTGTACACATTTTAGACGCGAAGTATGTAAACTTTAGCATTAGTGAGAAGTCTTCTTCTTTCGGCTGCTCCCGTTAGGGGTCGCCACAGCAGATCAACTGTTTCTATTTCTTCCTGTCCTCTACATCTTGCTCTGTCACACCATCCGCCTGCATGTCCACTCTCACCACATCCATAAACCTTATCTTAGGCCTTTCTCTTTTCCTGTTACCTGGCAGCTTCATCCTTAGCATCTTTTTCCCAATATACTCTGCATCCCTCCTCAGCACATGTCCAAACCAACATAGTCTTGCCTCTCTGGCTTGGTCTCCAAACCTTCCAACCTGGGCTGACCCTCTAATATACTTATTCCTAATCCTGTCAATCCTCGTCACACCCAGTGCAAATCTTAACATCTTCAACTCTGCCACGTCAAGCTCTGACTCCTGCCTTTTTGTCAGTGCCACTGTCTCCAACTCGTATAACATAGCTGGTCTCACTACCCTCTTGTAGACCTTCCCTTTCACTCTTACTGGTACTCGTCTGTCACAAATCACTCCTGACACTCTTCTCCACCCACTCCATCCTACCTGTACTCTCTTCTTCACCTCTCTTCCACACGCACCATTACTCTGAACTGTTGATCCCAAGTACTTAAACTCATTCACCTTCGCCACCTCTACTCCCTGCATCCTCACCATTCCTCTGTCCTCCCTCTCATTCACACACATATATTCTTAGTCCTGCTGACCTTCATTCCTCTTCTCTCTAGAGCATATCTCCACCTCTCCAGGGTCTCCTCTACCTGTTCCCTGCTCTCACTACAGATCACAATGTCATCTGCAAACATCATAGTCCACGGAGACTCCTGTCTGATCTCGTCTGTCAACCTTTCCATCACCATAAGTAAGTAAAGTTTATTAACTCTGATGTGCCAAAGATAAATGTGAATTGCTGATGGCATGGCAGGAATATAGATGAATGTTGACCATGTACCAGGAGTTTAGGTAAATAACGTGTGCATGTATTATGAAAGATTATGTTTTTATATCGCACTTTATATGGATTCTGTTGTTTTCTTTCTTTTGTATCTGAAGTCTGTTGTTGGGATAATGTGTATATGAACATGTGTATGTATATAGATTGTATTGGGATAATGTGTATATGAACATGTGTATGTATATAGATTGTTTGTATTGGGGTATTGGGATAATGTATGTATGAACATAAGTATGTATATAGATAGATTGTATTGGGATAATGTGCATATGAATGTATATATGCATATAGATAGATTGTATTGGGATAATATGTATATGAACATATGTATGTATATAGATAGAATGTTGGGATAATGTGTATATGAACATCTGTATGTATATAGATAGATTGTATTGGGATAATGTGCATATGAATGTATATATGCATATAGATAGATTGTATTGGGATAATATGTATATGAACATATGTATGTATATAGATAGATTGTACTGGGATAATGTGTATATAAACATGTATATATATAGATAGATTGTATTGGGATAATGTGTATATGAACATATGTATGTATATAGATAGAATGTTGGGATAATGTGTATATGAACATATGTATGTATATAGATAGATTGTACTGGGGTAATGTGTATATGAACATATGTATGTATATAGATAGATTGTATTGGGATAATGTGTATGTGAACATGTGTACGTATATAAATAGATTATTTGTATTGTGGTATGTGTATATGAACATGAGTGTGTGTGTGTGTGTGTCTGTGTGTGTGTGTATATATATATATATATATATATATATATATATATATATATATATAGTGTTGGGATAATGTGTATACGGGGATTCGTATTACTTCACTGAAAGACCATTTCACTGACACCAAATCACCTAAAGTTCATTGCACCTAAAACTTATTTCACTGAGAAGTAGTACTCTAAGGCAAGTCAAAGGTATATGTCCTTTTCCCCACTGTAGTACGATCCTGGTGTTAGTAGGTGTGTGGATGGCACAGCCCCCCCCCACCCACATTGGGGGTGTGGGGGGGGCATAACTCCCCACCTAGCTAGGTTTTACCAAATAATGTAAAACAAAACCAGACAACAGAAAACCAAATTAAGTGGGGGGCTGTGCCCCCCACACCCCCTAACTATATATACTAACACCAGGATCGCACTACAGTTGAGAAAAGGACATATACATTTGACTTGCCGTAGAGTACTACTTGTCAGTGAAATGAGTTTTAGGTGAAATGAACTTTCAGTGAAATGAACTTTAGGTGATTTGGTCTCAGTGAAATGGGTGTCCGTGAAATGGTCTTTCTATGAAGTGATACGAATCCGTATACGGACATGTGTGTGTGTGTATATATATATATATATATATATATGTATATATACATACATACATATATACATATATATATATATATATATATATATATATATATATATATATATATATATATATATATATGTATATATACATACATACATATATACATATATATATATATATGTATATATACATATATATATATACACACACATAACATGCATATATATATATATATATATATATATATATATATATATATACACATATATATATATATATATATATATATATATATATTAATTATATATATATTAATTATATATACAGAGAGAGAGAGAGAGATAGTTTGGAAAAGTTCTTCAAAGTTATGAACGCAACATTGCAGTGACTCAGAATCATGAACCTGCAAGATTGTTTGTTAGTTTTTCTTCCATTCCTTAAATTGCAGTAACCTTAGAGTTGGTGCATTTAGAGGCAAGTTTCCACCACAAGGAGGTAAAAAAGTGGAAACCTCATTAAAAAAACAACTTTAAAAAATGCTACTAATATAATTTTGATGCTTTTCCAATTTTTGTAATCAAATTTTCAAATCACACCCATATGTGTGTGTATGTAGGTATATCTGTTACAAAGATAACATAGATTCATCAAGAGCAAAACATGCCTACTTGCTGTTAGCTTTTAAACAGATATCATTAATACTTAAAATGACAAAGGTCTCACTGTTAATTAACACGTAATATGTACATACATTCATTAAGTATACATGCAGTAAAAGAAATACTGTGATTTAACAGATCAGTTTATCAGTACAGAAAACACTAAACTTAGACAACAGACTAAATTCTGTCTCCATTTGCAGTCTGAATTATCCCCATTCCAGATGTCAGTTTGATTTCTATCTGGACCATGCCCTTTAAGTAAGTCTCAGTTGGAATGTTTTTAGGGAGATGTCTAGCAATGTTCCTGCCAGTATTTCTGCAGGTAAGGAGTCCTGGTGTGCTGAGGGAAATGGAGAAGAGAGAAAAAATGAATTCATTTTTCTTTCTATTTTTCTTTTTAATAAAGTGATCCATGAGTTAGTACATTGTTTCTTTTAAGCACCATAAATGTAAAAAATCTTCCATTGCAGCCTGTCTTCTAATGATAAAGTGGGTTCAACTTAGACTTACTGCACTCATTGAAACACTGGATTCAGAAAGCTATGCATTACTGACCTGTGCTCTAACACAGTGACAAAATATGGTCACATGATAGTTTCTGGTTCATCATAGACTGATTTTTTTCTCATATTATATATTATTTCACTTGGTTACATTTGTTATATGGTAGCTAATACGTGTTCTTTTTCCATTTTTTTGAGTTTTTTGCCACTACTGGCTGCTACAAAGAAAGTTTGCACGGAAGCAATTGCACGGCTCAAAGGAACAACAAATCCAAAAGAAAACAAGAGCCAGCAAAACAAGACCCAATAAAGATACTATATTTATTTGTTAATACACAAGGACAGCAAAAAATGCACAGACCGGTTTCGGCTGGTAATCTATACACAGCCTTCTTCAGTGTGAAATGAGCATAGTCAAAGCTGTCAATTAAATAGACTGCAAACAAATGTGATTGGTTAAAACTAAAACTTGTCATTCAACCCGGGTGGGAAAAGACCACCCAACTTCACAATCCATTTTTTCTCTTTTGAATTTAATAATGAGTGCCAACCCGTTTTATTAGATTTTTTGCCACGAATAATATCAATAATAGTAAACATGAAGGAAGCTGAAGGGTGTGATAGTTGATGTTTGAATAAAGCATTATTGATTCTACCTTTTTTGATGTTGCTAATGTTTTCTGAAATTCTCAGTCTGAGGGGCCTTGAAGTTTGACCTACATAAAAGGCCCCACATGAACATGTAGCTAAATAAATGAGCCAATCTGAACTACAATTAGCAAAGAACTTGATGTCATATACGATAGAAGAATTCCTACTGGTAAATTCTTTTGTTTTAGATATTTTGTTACAATTGATACAATGTCCACAGGGGTGACATCCCATAAGAATGGATGCAGTCAAAGTGGTTTGAATCGGTTCTGGGTTATCTGTGTCTTGTCTGTGTTTGTAATGGTTGAAGGTGCTGCCAAGATTCCTACCTTTTCGAAATGAAAAGAGACATTGATTAGGGACAGTGGTGGATATATCAGTATCATATAATAACAAGTTCCAGTGTCTATGAATACTCTGGATAAGTTTGTCTGAATTTCTGCCATATGTAGTGGTAAACCTAAGGGGTTGGATGGAAGGACTGTGAACAGTCTTATATGTTAATAGATCTTCCCTATCCATGTGACCCACTTGGTGTATGGCACCAAAGACATGGCCCATCTTGTAACCCCTGGTCCTAAAGCGATTGATGAGGTCTTCACTTTGTTCCCTGTAGGATGTATTATCAGAACAAATACATTTTAATCTGATAAATTGAGATTTAGGGATGTTTTTGCAGATGTGTGGGGGGTGGAAACTCAAGGCATGTAGTATAGTGTTATATTCCGGATGTTTCCTAAAAACTTTGGTCCCTAGGGTATGATCAGGTAATCTGTTTATGGATACATCTAAGAATGTGATGAAATTGTGATCATAATGTAAAGTAAAATGTATGCCCCATCGATTATTGTTGAGATATGCCAGGAATTCAAATAGCCCTTCAAGATTGCCCTTCCATACTGCCCAACAATCATCAAGGTATCATTGCCAAATATCAAGATGTTCCAAGTATATGTTGTTACTGCTGTTGTAGATTAAATCCTTCTCCAAATAGGCCATAAAAAGATCAGCATAAATAGGCGCGAAGGAGGAGCCCATGGCGGTACCTTTGGTTTGCCAGTAGCAGACATCTTGATAGAAAAAAACATTGTTTGTCAGGACGTAGGAGGCCATATCTAATAAAAATTCATTGAATTCACATGGGTATGATCCAGAAGTCTCCAACCAGTATGATAGAGCTTCTAATCCACCGGAATGAGGAATATTGGTATATAGGGCACTTACATCTAAAGTGCACATACGCCAGTCAGGTTCCAGTTGTGTATCGGAGATAATCTGTAGAAAGTTAGTTGTATCCTTTAGGCGTGAACGAATAAATGGTAATAGGGGTTTCAATTTATCAGTCAAAAACAGTGCGAGAGGTTCCGTAAAGTACCCCCTACCTGATACAGTTGGTCTCCCTGGGGGGTGTGTGGGGTCCTTGTGTATTTTGGGCAAGAAGTATATGTACTGGTTAGATGAATCGTGAACTAACAGTTGATGCATAAGATTGGCATCAATGATAGAAGCATCTTTGGCATGGGAAAGAAATTCTGCAATTTCTTTTTGAAATCTGGATGTAGGATTTATGATCATTTTAGCATAATATTTTTCATCAGATAATTGCCTGAGAGCTTCTTGATGATAATCATGCCAATCCAAGACCACAACAGCACCCCCTTTATCTGCTGAAATAACTATAATGTCATGATTGTTTTGTAAATTCCTAATCGCTTGTTGTTCTGCCATTGTAATGTTATTGGATCGAATATCAAATGCAGAATGTACGTAATGAAGATCCTTGAGAACATTATTTTGAAACTGGGAGACAACGGGATGCATAGGTGGGTTGAATTGAGATTTGTGATATGTGAATTTCTCTGAAACATCAAAACCATTAGTACAACCAAAGAATAATCTTAAATTGAGCAATCTACAAAATGATAACACATCTTATGCAAATGAATCTTCAGTAACAAAAAAAACGGGAACAAATGTCAGACCTTTATTGAGAATGTTGACTTCAATAGGTGATAAATTGTAACTGGAGAGATTTTAAAACATTGTTGTACATATGTGAATTTACTTCGTCATCACAAGTTGTAGGAGTCCTTGTATATCGGTAACGGCCTTTGTGTTTCATCCCCCCTCTTTTGTACCCAATCCTAAAGGGGCCCCAGTGAGTGATCACTTGGGAGTGGGTGAACCAGATGCAATCTGCAATTCACTCTCGGGGCCAGAAGTAAATTCTTCAGTAGAAGATTTGGGTCTTTTCCTTTTAGTGGGACGGCTATGTGGAATGTTAAATTTAACCTGTTTGTTAGAGCTAAAAGGATTATTGCCCTGATAATCCGCCATATCCCTGTTAAATTTTTGAATTTTCTTAGTCTTGAGTTGTGTCTCCAAGTTGTTTAGATCAGAAGCCACCCTATTTAAATGTTTGGCAAAAAAAGACTCCTTTTCAAAGGGTTTTACATCATTGGCAAGGCCCAAAACAATGCTAACTTCCTTGTCAATTGTACGCTCATAATATTTATTTAGTGCCTTAACAAATGACATACTGGCCTGGTGTTGGATCTCAGCCCATTCAGACGATAAATCGTCATCAATTTCAGCAACTAGGGGTTGAATTCTTACCCTTAGGCCACGTGGGGTGATGTTCTTAGCAATGTATGCTTTAAAAAGTTTAGCATGCCAAACATTGGAACGCAATACTCTTAAATGTTTGTGGAGTTTGTCAAATGCCAAATTACAGGTCGTTTCGGACCCCATGGGTTCCCCATTGTTCGTCACATCATGGCTGGGACCCAAACCAAAAACACTCAGATCCTCTCTGTCAGAGGATAATCCAGAGACAAGACTCAATAAATCCATGAAATGGATGAAGAAGCAATTTAAAATAGACAATGATAGCTACAAGGCTACGTCTAAAACCAAAGACAATTGTAGACCCAAAATTGGACTACGACTCTGGTAACTATATAAGCCCAAACAAATGAATGGTTGGGTAAAAAACAAAAAGGATAGGAGACACACTCGTGAAATAGACAAATGAAGTAGGCTAAAGCCTATGTGATTAACAGGGGTATGGCGAAATATCAGGGACAACAAGTACTTCAAGCCCACAAAAATGAAGAGAAAGGAAAAGAAACCCAATCAGTCAAAACAATTGGATAGTATCCAATGAATGTTGGCCATAAATATTAGAAATGATATTGTCAGTACGTAAAATGGGGGGGGGGGGTTGATGGTGTTAATTGGGCCACTGACTGTGAATAAAGATAAAGGAAGATTATCAATGAAAGGTAAATATATAAACCTGTCATGTGATGAACCAATCAAGAAATATGGTTTAGGCCCTCCCCAGTATTAACAATCATAGAACATAGCATATATGATATCTAGATAGACAATGAAAATATATGTTAAATCATCGAAAAAATATATATGTTAAATCATCAAAAGAAGGGGACTGCAGAGTAGCTTGATCTATAATGACAACGATAATGTTTAGTAAATGATGTAAAAATGTCTATTGAACAGTGAGACCCACAAAAAGGTCCGAAGAACTCTAATAATTAAGTCCTGTAATCATGTGGACAATATAATCTGAGTTACAGAAATATAAATGTATGTCAACAGTCTTCAAGTCAAAATATGACTAATATTGATTGAATAAACTAAGAAATGTAGATAAACTTACGAAAGTAAATGATAGCATGTGATATAATCGCTTAATAGATGACTCAACAGTCAAATGTGAGCTAATCTGGAAAATGGTACATGCATAAGCTGGTGAAATATAATAAACAAATCCCTAGAATAAACTTGATAACCCCTTCGCAAATAGCAAAATGCAATGGTTAAACATTCATATGCCAAATCCTTGAAAAAGGCTTGAAAACCACTTAACAATGGAAAAATACAATGGTTAAGCATTCGTATACCAAATGCAAAAATGTCCATAACTTTGGTGTGGAAAGTGCGATCCAAAATGTTAGTTCATGCTGTGAATAAAGTCAGACCTGGAATGAATGTCAAGAAACTTGATATCGCACCCAGATACAAAATGGCGCCGGTTGTATAAAACGCTGGCTGTAAATAGTTCACAAAAGCATCAACACGAGCACTATATAAAACTGAGCACAATCCAAATGTAGAAGCACAAGCACAATCACCATAGTTGAACCAGATGTGAAAAATTGTCCCAATCCAGGGTGGCAACGACCTTAATGCTGAAAAATGGGTCAAAAAATGTTTTTACCAATAGAGAATGTACTATCATATTTCCGCAAAAACCAGATAGGAAAATATAAGTCCCCCACGATGCAAATACACCATACATATGAAGTGTCTTGAAAAAAATGAATGTTCAATAGACAAAGGCCATGAAACTCACAATAAGTACTTCCAAATAAGCCAAAGCAAACTGACAAAATGCTCCGATCCAAACCTTCAATGATGCCCAAGGAAATACATCGGGTGTATACTCATCTGTGAGATGGTGTCAAGGATAATTCGACCAAACGCTAATCGAGAAGTAGTCAAAGGGGACCATAATCCAGCTCCGAGAGAAAATTGCAGACTGCACCTTGTTCACGCCAACGCCCGACTGGAGACCTGATATCAAAATGGAGGCGGGACTTCCTGTGGAAAGTCAGAGATGTGCGCAGAACCAATCACCCCACGAATGGAATAACCAAACCCCCTGGAATCAAAACGCAATCGTAGAAACACAGAAAATGGCAGAATCTGTGTTAGTAAATGTAAATCCTAATGAAAAAAGTCCAACAGCAAGTATATTGAATCACCAAATATATAAACAGTGATTCAAACAAATTTTTGGTTAAGTATATAAATACTTAATAAAACAAAGTTGGGATGGAATACCAAAAAAGTATATAAGGTCAAAAATGGACTGTGAAAAAAAACCATAAGCAGTCCAAATGAAACAAAAAAATAGTTAAATAAGCTTGGTAGAAACCAAACTTAGTTAGGGTCAGGCTTCCAGCAAACAAAAGTCCAAGAGAAGCAGTACAAAGAAAGTTTGCACGGAAGCAATTGCACGGCTCAAAGGAACAACAAATCCAAAAGAAAACAAGAGCCAGCAAAACAAGACAATCCATTTTTTCTCTTTTGAATTTAATAATGAGTGCCAACTTGTTTTATTAGATTTTTTTGCCACGAATAATATCAATAATAGTAAACATGAAGGAAGCTGAAGGGTGTGATAGTTGATGTTTGAATAAAGCATTATTGATTCTACCTTGTGGATTGTTAGTTGGGTGGTCTTTTCCCACCCGGGTTGAATGACAAGTTTTAGTTTTAACCAATCACATTTGTTTGCAGTCTATTTAATTGACAGCTTTGACTATGCTCATTTCACACTGAAGAAGGCCGTGTATAGATTACCAGCCGAAACCGGTCTGTGCATTTTGGGTCTTGTTTTGCTGGCTCTTGTTTTCTTTTGGATTACTGGCTGCTAACCATCAGGTCCTTTCTTAGACGTACAAACCTGGATGAAAGCTGACGCAGCAGAGCAGCCAGAGAGATATTTTTCTTTATGCGTCCCTAACCTGACAGTGCATGCCCAGTAACACCCAGGGTTCAGTGTGCTGTGGATGTCAGAGAGGGTATGCCACTTGCTTCCATGAATGACATAACCCTCTCAAGGCAGCCCTTCCTCTTTGAAGCCAACACTCCTTTGGAGTCTCCAGTCTCCACCACGGATTCAGCCATTGGAACATGCACCCCAGGCATGCATTCCCGCAGCATCCCCACAGGCAAGCCAACAATGCTGTGTCTTACTTCTGTCCTCTCCCATGGCAGATCTAGTATTTGCCAGATCCACTGATCAGACATGAGTTATCCAAGTGTCATAATTAAGGCTTTGTACCTCTTCTCCAATGGAACTGTCTGAGTTAACAGATTTTTTGTGATGGCAAGTAATCTGTTTCAAATGTGAATATAGTTCTCTGGTATAGAGGAATGAAGCCTTAAATGTGACCCAGACAACCTGAGTTTGATTAGAGCCTCAGGCATTGGAGGAGCTGGACAAGGTTCATAGGTTCATAGGGTAGTACTAAGCTAACTGCCCTTGCGAGCCATTGTAAGCCTAGCCAATTATCCCTTGTGAGACTCAAACCCTGCACCTTGTGTTTGTAAGGCAAACACCTTAACCATTAGGCCACCCTCCTAGAAATAAGTGATTTGTGTCAGCTCTCACCCTTCTGGGGGGTGGGGCCTTCCCCAAGTACAACTCCACAGTTGAACTGTTAGTGGAGACCAGACTTTTGCAGGTATTTCATCTGAGAAATGGGGGGGGGGTCAGGGCTTTAGTTGAATCACAAGTTACAACATGAGCCTATTGCATGCTGCCCTTGTACACTTATGAGAATGCTCCATGGAGACCAAATTGGGAATGATACAAAAAACAATTCTGATAAATGCCTGATGCCCTTTTAATAAGCTGCCATCCTTTGGGAATGAATGGCTTTAGCCATCCCTCATCCAACAGGGAATTAACCGACCAGTAGATTTCAGGGGACTGAAGGCTGGTGGATATCAAGGACCAAAAACATTAAAAAAAAAACAAAGTAGCTATAGCAAATGTAAATGTATTCACTGCAGGGCAAAATTGTATTATTTTATTTTACATTCGTTTAATGGGAAAGTCCAACTGGACACATGTCCTTTTTGAGCAGAGGTCAGGGGAGAAAAGCTCCACATAGTATATAAAAGTTAAAGACAGACTTTAAAATAAAATACAAACTTTATTTACAAGAACATACTATATCACAGGGGTCCCAAATGTTATTGCCCAGTGGCAGTTTTCAATATTTCCTTATTCCTATATTTATTACTAGACTGGATTTTCAGTGTATATTTTTTTTTCCTGTTTTGCTCTGACAGCCTGTGGTCATCATCTTTCTCACGTGCTCCTATGTGACCTATTCATTCCATTTAGTGTCAAGAGCCATATGGCCTCTTCATTTCTGGGTCATAGTTTGGAATTTTTGTCTCTGTGGCACAGAGCTGCCTTAGATATCATTTTATTGCAAGATATTTTATTTATTGTTTTATTTTATTTTACATTTGTTAACCGGGAAATACTGACTGGGCACAAGTCCCTTTTCAGAGGAAGCCTGGGTAGAAAAGCTCCACGTAATTGAAAAACATACACATTTACATAAAAGTCAAAAATGTTTGCATAGAAATGCATAGAAGTAAATGCCTACTGCAAAGGAAGTACTAAAAACTAACATTTTTACATAAATAGTAATAGTAGCAATAGCAATGTTCACAAATATTGAGCAGAGTAAATGTAGAGAACATAAGTGTATATAGATACAGAACTCTAATTTCCAGATAACTTTATGTTGTTATGTTTAGGAGATGAAATATGGTTGTCAGCAGAGCTTTGATGTTATTTGTGTGGTAAATGTATTATTTTAAATTTTACATTTCTGTCTTCAGTTACTTTACTTATGCAATTGCTCGGGTAATACTGAAAGATTAGTGGTATCTGACTTTATTTTTTGTATTGTAGATCTCAGTGGACAGTTAAAGGAGAGGTCATATCATTCTGAAGAACTTGAAAGACTGAAAGTAGAAATGAAACTTCAAAGAATACAACTTGAAGAGCAGCATATCCAGAAAGTTGAGAGCATTCAATCATGTTATGAACAGCAGATAAAAGAAGCCGAGCAGAAGCACACAACAGAAATAAGAAAATTGTCGCAAAGGCTTCAGGAAGTTTCCGGATTTACTTCCAAACTGAGGTATTCCAGACAGTCTTTGAAATGCATTGCTTTGTTTATTAATCCCTTCACTTTCCTCACAACTGAACCTTAGAAGTATACAAAGAGGATTGCTATCTCTTTTGATGTGGCTTAGAATGAAGAACTGTATGTGTCTATGAGCAGCCATTTGCAATACATTGTTTTGGGTATTCACTAACTTAGAGGTATACAGAGAAGGTAGCAGTCCTTTGGGGTAGGGATGAGGAGGTAAGATGTCTGTGAAAGCATGGAACACTTAAATTATCACTGTTGATTGATTTACTATGTATTGTCATATGGGAAATGTATCTGTTTATGAGCAGCCAATTGAAATGCATTACTGTGGTCCTTAATTATTTCAGTTTGCTCACATGTGGATCTCAGAGGTGGCCATTAAACCTTTTACTTTCATTATAATATAACCTCAGAATTGTATGTAGAAGATAGTTATCTTTTTATGTGGCTTGTTCGAAGATATTGTGTCTTATTATTGACTAGTTAAAATTCTTCACTGTGGTCATTAATTCTTTCACTTTGCTCAGAATCAAACTTCAAAGGTGTACATAAGAGGTGGCCATCTTTTGATATGTCTTATTAGGGGGTAGCACATTTGTCTGTGGAGCCAGTTGAACCATATCTCTGTAGTCAGTTATTCTTTCACTGTCCTCACAATTAGACTTCAGAGCTGCACATAGATGGTGGCTGTCTTTTCTTACATGGTTTGTCGGGAGCAGGGGAAGTGTATGTGTCATAAATTCTTTTACTTTTTTTACATTCAAATCTCAGAGGTGTACACCAAAGTTATTTATCTTTTGGGGGAAATAGTAAGGAGGTATGCTTTCTGTGACAGCACAGGTCAGTTAAAAGATCACTGTTGAGTGATTTGATTTTGCTTTTTAGGAGCGACAAGTTGCTGTATGTTGCAGCAGTTATTTTCAGGTGGTATACCCTTTGCACTGTTTTGCTGTTAGAGCAACCTTTGCTCTGTGACCGACTTTCCAGACTGCATCCCCTCTGTCTCTAAATTCCTGGATCTACCACTAGTTTGAAAATGGTGAGCTTAGTAATGAGGAAGACCAGAGGGCAAGTATAAGTAATCTTAGAGGTTATGATGGGGAGGAAGTAAACTGAGATGATATCCATCAGCAGAGGTGATCAAAGTTAAAAGGAAAGTCCACTGTTGCAAATATACCTGTTTTGAATCTGTAACGTCAGAGTTAGTTTTGGTTAAAGATTAGTTGACAAAAATAAACATCAGTATATTGGGAACTAAAATGAACCGGAACACTTGTCATTAAAAGGGTGTCAACAGTAGTGCTCAGTTACAACTCGAAAATGATAGAATGATCTTAATCAGACTGTAGTGCAAGCCCTTCAGCATTACTGTGATACAAGTTTATGTTCCAGCTGTGATGTAAAAGAGAAGGATAGTAACCAGTTTTATGAAGAGCAGCAGCACTTTCTGGATATAACACAAAAAATAATTTATTAAAGTCATCACAGTTAATTGTAATGCTAAAGTTGGTAGTCAGGAAACAGCTAGAATAACAGACGTGTTTGGCCTTGCTGTACAAAATGAAGCAGGGCATAGACTACAAGAATTCTGCCAAGATAATTCAGTGGTCATAGCAAACACTCTTTCAACAGCCTATACAATGCCTTTATTCATGGATATCATGAAATGGTCAATATTAAAGTCAGCTTGAACTTCCAAATGGCTGCACATCGAGTGACAACTTAATTCTAGCTCTTCCACTGTGAAAACAGAAACTTAGCAGAGAAAGCCAGTAGACCTGCATTTATGAGTACATTTCAGTAACTGGCTGGTAAGTGCACTGCCTGGAAAAAAGAAATACAAAGGACCTGAAAGAAAATCAGCTACAAAAGGAGAAGAAAAAACACTAACTGGGAAAAGTACTGTAACTGTTAAGCAAAAGGAAGTGCAGGCTCCAGACGTGACTTACAGTAACTGAGCAACTGCACACAGATCTGACTAAAATAAATGAAACAATAAAAGGCTGGAAAAATGGAAGAAACATTAAACAGATACTCAGATCAAGTGATAAAACTGCAAAATTCAGAGGATGAAATGAAGAAACGGCTGGCTGAATATAAGACTGTACAAGAAGAGATGGTTCAAAAAATAATAGAATTAGAGGGCAGAGCCTGAGATTTTCTCCTGTACCTGAGAAGCTGGAAGGAACAGACTGTATTAATCTCATGAAAGCACAAATAAGCAACTGGACTGGTATTCCACAACAAGAATTGTTAATTGAAATGGCACGTCATGTGTGTGCTGCAAACCTGAACCTTTAATAGTAAAAATGCAATCTTACTAGCAGAAAGAGTTGAGTCTGACAAAACTATGGCACAAGGACAAAGTACTAAAAGTGGGAGACAGGAGAATGTTTGTGGAGAATGACTACTCATTGGACACCAGGCAGAATAGGAATACATTTATTCCATTATTTAAGAAATGCTGAGAAGATGAGATTCAAACTGTTGTAGCCAGCTGTCTTCAAAATATTTTCCCCTGGAGGAACAAAAACATTTTTGATGAAGTACATTCTAAGGAAGAAATGCAAAAGTTTGTCCAACAAAAAGTGAGATGTGAAACAGAAGAAGGTTCGGCTTCTTGTTCTTCTGGTAATAAAGACCACAGAGAGACTGTGCAAAACATTTCCCAGTGCTTCAATGGAAAATGCTTGAGATGGGGAAAAAAGCACAGGAGTTGACTAGAAGAACCGAGAGTGCACTGGAGATGAAGCAGAGATAGGGTTTTGGAGATGGACAGAAACGGGAATAGAACAAGAAATTTTGGAAATGTTTGACTTTCTTGGACTTTGTTAAACTTGTAGGGGACTCTAAAGCATATGCCCTACTTCATGTCATTAATGTTCAGAAAAATACTCAGGACAGGGGAAGAGGAGGGAGAAAGTTACCTGTAAGTAAAACAGTTTTTTTCTTAATAGTATTATTTAAGTGGTGCTTGATTTTCTTTACATATAAGGTAAATCTTTTAACAGTTATTTTAAGTGTAATGGGGATACTAATGTAAATAGGTGCTCCTGTTTTTTCTTTTTCTTTTTCCCTTTTTATCTCTTTTTCCTTGTTCAAGTTTAATAAATGTAGGCAATGTGATGTTAAAAAAATCTGGTTAAAAGAGCTTGGCAAAAGAAAAAAATGTATGTGCTTTTTTCTCATTCTTACATAGGGGAATGACTGGGTTAAGGCCATTAGCTATATATAGCAACAAGTGTTAACAGAAAGCAAATAAATGTAAAGGAATATTGACCTTGTATAGGGCTGTTTTCCCCTAGAAAAGAAGTTTTGTATCTAGTTCATATGTCACTAGCAGGCAATCTGATAGAGAAATGGCTTGGAAAAAAATGTTTTCTGAAAGCATACAAGTGTTTTCCCAGCTGAGAAAGCTGTAAAGATAAAGCAAAACCAGACAGCACTTAATAGAATCACAGGCTCTACCATACGTCTTAGCTTGGATAATCTTTTTTTTTTGTTTAGCTCAAGTCTTTGTGTGTGGTTGTCAGTTTGGAAAGAATAGTTGTGTAAAATCTTACCATAACCACAGATGTCCTTCTCTTCTATATGTTGCAGTATTCATAAAACAAGGGAGTCTGCTGCTTGCTGACTTGTACGTCAGGCCAGAATACAAAAGTCTAATGCTATTATAGGGTATGTGCAACGTCACACATAGCACTGGTCCTACTTTGGTCATAAAATGACATTTGATAGAAAGCAGACATCAACACATACCAATTCTCAGAACTGAATGCTGTAAGCAGAGCACCAGCCTGATCTAAGGTGAGGAAACACGCCACCAGTAAACAGGCAGGTATCAGGGGGAAGCTTGGGGGGATAATACTTCAACTTATCGAAGAGAAGGACATCTGTGGTTATGGTAAGATTTTACACAACTGTTCTCTGTCCTTCTATTCATATGTTACAGTATTCGTAACATAATACCGAAGCTCATACAGAAGAAGAATTGGGCAGGGGAGCAGTAACATTCTCTACAAAAGCCTGCAAAACAACCCTTGCAAAACCAGTTCTGGACCTGGAAATGCCATCTAACTTAGTGTTTTCTGAAGTTATGTACAGAAGACCAGGTAGCTGCTTCTAAGGTAGAACAGGTGTCTAGACCCTTGAAAAAGGCACCAGAGGAAGACGCAGTTCTGGTTTAATGTGCCCTAACAGGTGAGGGAAGAGTATTCCCATGGGACACATAAAAGGAAATGGTTTTGGGAATCAGAGTGGAAATAGTCTGCTTGGAAGCAGGCCTGCTCAGGGCCCTTGGGTGATAGGGAACAAAAAGGCGGTCAGATTTCCTAATAGGTTTGGTTCTGTTCAAATAATATCTGAGTTGCCTATGCATATCTAAGGTATATAGGATCCTCTAATTAGTGGACTGAGGTAAAGGGAAGAAGGTGGGAAGATTGATGGACTGATTGAGGAACAACTTATTTACTATCTTGGGCATAAAGAGACCCTAACCTTGTGGAAAACTGTGAAGGGAGAAGAAGACATTAAAGCCTGTAGTTCAGAAGCCCTTATAGGGGAAGTAATGGCCACTAAAAGAACTGTTTTGCAAGTGCAGTACTGCAGAGAACAACAACTTGCTGGCTCAAAAGGGGGCAGGATAAGTTTTTCTAGGACAAAATTAAAATCCCAAGGAGGAAGAACTAGTTTCCATGGTGGTCTAATATGAATCCTGGAAGCTAATGGGGGAGACATAAGCAGACATGCTGAGATAGCAGAAATATGAGATTTTACTGAAGAGTATGACAGTCCACTTTTCAGTAATTCACACATATAGGACAGAACCACTGGAACAACCACCAGCAGTGGTTGCAAATCCTTTGAAAGACACCAGATGGAAAACCTTTTCTATTTGGAAATATAGGATTTTCTATTGTTGGGTTTTTCTAGCCTTCTGCAGAACTTGCAGGACGTCCTCAGAGAAAAGGTGTCCGAAAGGAATCATAACCCTATCACCCACAGGGTCAGTTGTAGAGTTGACATCTGTGAGTGTATTAGAGATCCCTTGTCCTGTGTGAGTAGGTCTGATGTTCATCGTGTTTCACTGTTGCAGTCATTACTCTCCGGTTATCCTGCTGGCAGGCTACCCTCAGTCGGCCAGAATTCCAAAGTCTAGGTCCAGCGTCGGTTGCTGTCGCCTCTTCCCTGACGTCAGTGCACCAGGAGTATAAAAGATGCAGCCAAGGCCATTTTCTTCAGTCTTTCTTGCTGCGCAGTGCCTGAAGCAAAAGCAGTTCGCAAGTGCCGGTCGGCCGACTCCTGAGATTTTCAAATCAGAATTTCAGAACCAAAGTCTTCATTAAAGCTAAGTACCCCATTGGGGAAACTTTTTTCTTGCTCCAGACCGATGTCAGAAAAAGTTAACAATTGTAGTTCTTGTGGGAAGCAAATACCTCATAAGGATTTTCACTCTTACTGTATTCCTTGCCTAGGCCCTGATCACAACGTTGCTAGCTGTCGGTTTTGTGCTAGATTTAACCAACGCACTATCAAGCGTCGGTTCGATTTTGCATTTCATTACTTTGGCCGAAGATTTAATTATATAATGCCGTCGGACCAGCTGACAACCGGAGCTTACAAAAAAATGCAAGGACAAGGAAAACGATAGGCATCCGAGGTCCAAAACCGACGACGAGGCCTTTGCTAGGCCAGTCGCTGGTTCTCAGTGAGGCGCTTTCTCAGCCCCTGGCGCACGCTACCTCAGAGCCACAGGCCGCTTCCGACTCCCACATGGAGCTGACTGGGCCTTTGGATACTCAAGGTATTGGACTCTCAGAAATCATTCCCTCAGATGGCTCTGGAGCCGCTGAGCAGGCATCGGCTTCTGAGGGTGTCTTCAGACCTACACAACTATATATTAAGCCATCTTCAGCTTCAAAGACTAAAGCAGCTCTAAAGACAAAGAAACAAGTACAGCATTCTCCTACTCAGACTTCCATGCCTAAAAAACAGATGCTCAGAATGGCCAAAGATCTAATTACTTTGATCAGGAGCTCCCATCCCCCTCCTGATAAGAGGCCTAGGCAAGAGACAGAGTATGATTCTTCTGATCAGGTTTCTATTTCTTCTAATTCCTCTTCTGAACAGGATTACTCCATGCTTCCCTATGAGGATTCTGATGCTGAAGAATCCATTCCTTCAGCCTCTCCTCCTGAGGATTATTCTTTTGGGAAAACCCTGCATACCATGAGGGAGCATTTCCACTGGGAGAGCCAAGATTATTCAGAATCTAAGAAAAGGCTCAGAGACTTTCTGCTACTTCCTCAGCACAGACCCCTTGCTATTCCTCCTGTTCTAGACATTGTAGATGATGTATTTTCAGAGTCCGGCCTATCCCCTGACTCTTTACCCCCTGCACCTGCTAAGCCAGACAGATACTACAGGGTTCCGGATTCTTATAAATTCCTATACAAAAACCCCGCTGCTGACCCAGAAACTATTTCTCAGGGTCCCAAAGGGGTTAAAGCTTCCACTGCAAAAAAACCCTGTCCCCTCTGATAGGGATTCTAGGGCTCTAGACAGATGGGGGAAAAAAGTCTACACTTCTGCTGCCCTGGCTGTAAGGGCTTTAAATTGTCAGTTTCATATGCTTAAATATCAGCAATATTTAATGTCACTGCTTAAACAGAAATTGTTGACAAATACTGAATGTTCAGAGAACAAGGAATTGCAGGATTTATTGCATGCAGCTGAACAAGTGGGAAAACATACTTTGCAATGTGGTTATGATTCACTGGAGGCCTCTTGCAGGGCCATAGTTACAGGTTCTGTGATTAGAAGGCATGCTTGGTTAAAGGAACAGAATCTGCCTGATCATGTTAAAGAAAAATTATTAGAAGCACCATTACAGCATGATACTTTGTTTGGTACTAAAGCAGACGAGGTGTTGAAAAAAATGGTGGATAAAGCAAAATCCATGCAGGCAGTCAAGGATTTCTTACAGGTACAGCCACCCAGGTTTAGTAGGAACTGGCCTTCTAAAAATTGGTCCTTTCCAGTGTCAGACAGATCACAAAGAGGCAGATACAGGCGTCCCAGAGGCAGATCTCAGCCCCAAGGCTCATACGGGCCTAAACAGTGGGGTGCTCCTACCTCCAAAAACAGAGAAGACAAATCACAACCTTACAGGAAACAGTCCCAATGACTTTCCTCTACCAGATCCAAGCACTTTTCTTTTGGCAGCCCCCTTAGGGGGAAAACTAGCACTTTTTTCATCAAATTGGCAAATGGTTACCCAAAACAAATGGGTCCTGAACATAGTGTCCCAAGGCTACAGGTTCCATTTTCACACTTTACCAAGGTCAAAAGGTATGCCAGACCTGCCACACAATCAATGGGCAGAGGCACAAAAACAAATTACAGTCCTCATGGACATGAGGGACATTAAGCAAGTACCACAACAAGAGCAGGGGCAAGGATTTTACTCCAGACTTTTCCTAGTACCCAGAAAGGACAAAACCTGGAGACCAATACTGGACCTGTCTATACTAAATACGTTTCTGGAAGTTCCAAAATTCAAGATGTTGACTCTACAGCAGCTACTTCCCATGCTGGGAAAGAAGGCTTGGCTCGTAACTTTGGACCTAAAAGAGGCATACCTGCATGTCCCAATCAGACAATCTTGCAGAAGATACCTCAGATTCATAGCTGGCTCAATGCATTACCAATTCTCTGCACTGCCCTTTGGCTTATCTACTGCGCCCAGGGTCTTCACAAAATGCCTGGCACCAGTAATTGCGTTTTGCAGACAAAAAGGAATTCAAATATATCCCTACTTGGACAACTGCCTAATTCAAGCAGAGAACAAAGACATTCTTCTAAAGCATCTGACATTTGTAAAACGATTACTAATTTTCCTAGGGTACACAGTAAACGAAAAGAAATCAAAACTAGTGCCCACTCAAGAGATAATATTCTTGAGTGCAAGCTTAAATACAACTGCCCAGATGGCTTATCTCATGCCAGACAAACAAAAGCAACTCACTACTTACTTCAAGAAATTGACAACAAAACCCACTTATCTGCAAGGAAAATCCTGCAGGCCTTGGGTTTCATGGCATCCTGCATTCTACTAATTCCATATGCCAGACTGCATATGAGGAAACTACAATGGTATCTAAAAAAGTGTTTGGACTCAGCATTGTCACAACCTGGAGACAGTAATTGCACTCATTCCCTGCCTGCAACAGGAGTTTCGATGGTGGGCAGAAGCCTGTCACCACAACAAGGGTCTGCCATTCAGTTTACCCACAGCCAGACAGACACTGACAACGGATGCATCAGATTATGCCTGGGGGGCCCATATGGCAGGAAAATGTATTCAGGGCACATGGCCTGCAAACCAGATGCATCTTCACATCAATCAAAAAGAGATGCTAGCTGTTCAAAATGCCCTGACAGCTTTCGAGGACCTGCTTCATTCAGGACAGTTACTGATAAAGACAGACAACACTACGGTCATGTGGTACATAAACAAGCAGGGAGGTAGACATTCCTACCCCCTCTGCAGACAATCAATGACCTTATGGGACACAGCATTGGCTTTTCAAGTTCACCTGCAAGCACAATTCCTGTCAGGAAAAACAAATACTCTGGCAGACAAACTAAGCAGAAACCTCATGGATCCCCACGAATGGAAACTGGATCCACAAGACTTCAGCATGATAATAAGGAAATGGGGATGCCCAGACATAGATCTATTTGCCTCCCCTCACAACTGCCAATTGCAGAGATTTTGCACAAGGATTTATCATAAGCAAGCATGGAAAGTGGACGCCCTATCCTTCAGCTGGAAAAATCTAACAGTGTATGCTTTTCCCCCACTGCCTCTCCCTCCCAGGTACTCCTAAAGGTCAGACAAGAGAAGCCAAAAATGATACTGATTGCACCAGACTGGCCACGCCAGCACTGGTACCCAATCCTAAACAGCTTGTCCCAAGGTCCAGCATGGATATTGCCTCAAACTTCTCACTTGCTGACCCAACAAAACAATCAGATCCTGCACAGCCAACTCAGGACCTTAACTCATTAACCCCGAGTACCGTCTCTTGTCGCCTTGGTGCTTACATCCGAGCGCTCTCTGAGGCGCTAGGAATTGTATGCTGTTCCACCCGAGTGCCTTCCACAAGCGTGAGTAACTTTAATGTCACATTTTAGCTGAACTGTTAAAAACTAAGTTGAAGAAGTACCTGAAGTTTTTCAGTTACCTTCTCAACTTAGTTTTCAGTGTGTAGAAACATAATGCTCACATTTGTTTTTTGAAGAAAATCGGCTTGCTGTGAATGCCGTATCTTCTTGTGATCACAGCAAGCTGGATATATACACGAGCAAGAGACCTCAATCTGTGTTGGGCAATCGAGAAATTAAGACCTTTAAAGGCTAGCAACTGCAGTCCTACTGGCACAAACATACCTCTCTTAAAACATGCATTAAATTCCTTGCAAAAAGACATCAATTTAGATAAAATGAGATACTGTACACAGAATCTCACTCTAGTAATTCAAAAGACACTGAAACATTACGACCTTCACTTTCACTATAGTTTCTATGTTGCTGCGACTGCTTCAGCATCTCAAATGCAAAAAAAAAAAACTTCAGCTTAACTTCTACTGTTAAACTAAACTAAAGTTAACTTCTACTGTTAAAAAAATGAGAGTGTGGGTTACTGTGCAGAAGTTCGCATGACATGCTTGTTTCCTGTGTATACACACCACCGCCGATCCCCTGCCTTGCACCTCCTGCCTTGGTCCTTGAGAGGCTGAACTCTGCCATGAATGCTGTAGCTGAAACACCCTTTTGCTCTCCATCCAGTGAACAACTGATCCCCTTTCCTAAGGAGTGACAAGAAGGTAAAATGTTCACGTACTTCTAGGTAAGCCAGGGTTTGAGCTTTTTTGTATTAATTTATTTCGGGAGTGGGGTGTGCAGTCTGAACTTCAAGAAGGTATTTTGATAAGATAGGGAAATATAACCTAGACAAATTGCAGTATATTGAAGGGCTAATTCAAAAAAGCAGAAGCATGCACAACCGCAAGTATAATGCCAGCTTTTACAACCGCTAGTGCACTTGAATAACGATCGCGCCCCATAATGCTTTACGCAATCGGTAACCGCTACCGTTAACCAGCAGAACCAACAGTTTGTGTTACTACAACAGACCTTTTTCAAAGGCAGATCCATCTTTTTACAGCACATTTAAACTCTATGCTTCCACAGCCGTATTAATCTCTCATAATTCATTCACTGTGCAAGTAATACAGTGCTAGCATTTTAAGCTTTCTGTTGATGAAATTAACCCCTTACACTTAATCTATTGCAACTTGCTTTATGTAATGAGCAGGGGCTCATTAGTGCAGCACAACACATGGCATACTCCACAATGTTTTTAACAGTAAATGCTACACAGGTTTCAATGTTATAACAGGCTACCAAGAAGACAGTAAATTTTTTTTTTTTTGACTGAGCAAACATTTTGAAAAACTTCAGCTACTGTCCAGTAATAGCTGCACTGGGTGTTTGCTGGAAGATGGTTCAAGTTTGCAGAATTTTTTTCTCCAGTAGTTTGGATGATGGGGGTCTCAAAGGCTAGTGTACCATCATTTTGAGGCATTAATAATTATGAGGATGTTCTGTGTTGTTTATTTTTGAGAGAAAGGCTGCAACTGTTACATATTAGCTTGTGAGTAAGGGTTGAGAACAGTACTTTAGATCTGACTGTCACAGGAAAAGAACTAGCTTTGGTCAGGGTTGGACAATAATGTTCAAGCCTCAGAGAGAGATTAATGTATCTGCATATATTGCTGACTGTAGTTTGGATGCTTTGTATGTTATGTTTGAGCTAAGAATCGAACCAGAAAATCTATTTCTAGTGTAAGTTGTTGGAGGTCTGGCACCGTTCAGTGCTGTAAATCTCCACTTGAAAGCGTGCAAATGGAAGTATTATATATTTATTTGCAAGATCTTCACAGGAAGATATTGGATGCATCAGGAAACATCCTTTTGAGCTGCAGAGAAGTCTTCCCTCAGACAGTCCTATTCCTCTATGTCCCCCCCCCCCCCACTGCCCTTGCTTCCCAGGGTACTGCTGAAGATAAGTGAAGTGAATGTTCATTCCCATTTGTTTTAAAAAAAAAAATATACCTGTTTGCCACATTCATGTGTTTCTAGGTTTTCCATTGAAATTTTTTCAGGAGTCTTCTGGATCTCTTACAGTTTTTTTTTTTTTTTTTTTGGTCTCTTCCTCCTGGATGGCAGGGTTTTGGGAACTTTTTATAGTGCAGAGCAGATGGAGTTTTCAGAGACAGCTTACCCCCGTCCTTCTTCCCTGTCTCTTTTGTGGCATACGTTGACTTTCCTGTCATAAATGAGATCTGAATTGGGGTGACTTAAAATTTTGAAGAAAGGAAGGGTACATGTCCTACGTCCGTTTTTTATAATTTTACTGATGACTGCACATACCTTTCAACCATCCAAGAGAAATTATATTTTGGTTGATGATTTTCCTGTTAGTGCTTGTACATAGGAGAAAATGTTACTGAATGGTTGTTTAGGGAAAATCTTTCATTCTGGTGCCTGTGCATACATTACATTGAAGGGCTCACTTGGGTGAATGCTTCATTTTGGTGGTTGTACATACTAGGAAATGTTACATGCGTTTCATTTGGGTAAGCGTTTAAGTTTGGTGATTGTGCATTTCTCAACATTCTACTGAAGGGGTTGCTTGGGTGAAGTGTTCATGCTGGTGGTAGTACATACTAAGAAATGTTACTGAAGGCTTGTTTGGTGAAACGTTTTATTTAGATGCATGTATACCATGACATACTAATGAGGATGTTGCTTGGAGAAATAAATTGTGTATCAGGGAAGTGCTTGTGCATACATGGTCTGACTGCTGAAGTGACCGCTGGGCAAAATAGTTTGTTGTGCCATTTTGGTGCTTGTGCATACACAATGCAAACAACTGGAGGGGTTACTGGGGAAACATAGAAATTAAGTCTGAAAATTACATATGGTTACATTACTTAGAATACAGCACAGAAATGTAATTATACTGTAATATGCCAGCATATAAGACATCAGATACACCACTGACTAATTAATAGTGTAATGTAAAATAAGCAGACAAGAAGTCACTTCTGCTTGTATTATTCTATTTGTGATTAGTAGTTGTATGAGTGAGATAAAAGTTATCACTTGTTGACAACTGCCAGCATGGAGCTACCATATTTTTGGTGCATTTCTCCTGGCTTTGTCAGTCATGTGTGGAATTTAGGTGGGAGGAAGGGCTCAGTAATATGTAAGTGTTATACTATTTTACTGAATTACTGAGGTGCTCTCCTTACTGATAATGAGTCTGTGTTACACAACAGCTGCACAAGGTAATATAATGAATGCCTAGTCATTATAATGAATGCCATTATGTGCAGCAATTATCACATTTGTCTGAGCATGCATAACTTTGCAGTACTGAAAGGAAGGTCATTATCACATTAGCAATAAGTGCAGTTACAATACAGCAGTGAGTTGTTATTACTTTTCTGGTAAAAGTCTCAGCTGCTGTCACTGTTACTCACATAAGTAGAAGTCGTTATCACTTTGACGAATGCACAAGCCAGATTGTGTTTTTTTCTCTATTTGTAGTCATTGCAAGCCACTCCCTCCATTCTTCATCAACTAGCTATCCTCCAAACCCTCTGATGTTTTTTCTTGTATATATATATATATATATATGTATATATATATATATATATATATATATATATATATATATATGTTTTATATATATATATATATATATATATATATGCATATATGTGTGTATATCGATATATATGTATGTACATAATGTACTTGCACATATACACATATACACATGAATATCAGTATGGCAGTGGCCTCTCTTGGGAGATAGGGTGATGCATCTGCATACATTGTCTGTAGTTCATTTAGAGGGGATTTACGTGTCCTTTCTGTGCATACATTGTCTGTAATTCATTTAGAGGGGATTTACATGTGCCCTTTCTGTGCCCCCTTGTCAGGTACTGGCCAAGCCCTTATGCACCAAGGTCAGGAAGGTTCCTGTTCAGAGATTTATGCCAACTTCTCTTGTGTTGGTGGGTTCATCACGGGGGGCATACCCAGTCATCCATGGATCTTGTGATCGACCTGGATTGCAGCTGGGAACTTGGAGACTCTTCAGTTCAGTCCCGTAGTGCTGCTGTCCTAGGTAGAAATGGCATTAGGGCTGCCACTGTGATGCAGTATTTCCCTCCGGAAAGGACACATGCAAAAAGACAAATCCTGGGGCAGTCTTAGTCTTTTCATATGTTGTCTTGGTTGAGCTCTCCATCAGTTTCCCTCCCTTCAGGTGTAGTAAATGTATGTAGGTCAGGGCAAGACCCTTTACATTAGCTCCCCCCTTTGAGTCCTTATGACCATTGCCGAAAGGACACATGTAAATGGAAAAGGCAGAGGTAAGGCAGAGTGCTGGCACTGCATGCAATCAGGAGTCATTGCTGCTACCAGCAGTCTGAGTGGGTAGCCAGTACAGGTATGGAACACTTCAGGCATACGGCCTGAAGTCTTGTGCCTGTCCTAGGCATATTAGTGGAGTGGCAGTCCTTACCCTGCTTTTATCTTTACATGTGCTTTTCTGTGCCCCTTGTCAGTCGTGTGTAATTTTGTGTTTTCACGGGTGGTAGGTATGTACCTCCATAGCGTCATCACCACTTATGTACCTTATGAAAAGAATAATGCCCCTGTGGATAGGAGTGAAGATTTGGATGGTCTAACCAGGTAATGCATTATGATATACATATATATGTTCTTTTCCAATAGATCTGTCAAACATCAGTAGTAATCTGTTTGCATTGTCTTTCCTGTGCAGGTTCGTCTACCTTCTGACACTGACATGGCTTCACGAGCAGGAGAACGACAAGTGAGAATGTGGGTATGTGGCCATTCCTACATTCACTGGGCTGCCATCCATGCCTCCATAACTGAAAACCAGTACAACTTGAGCTTCTCCACATCCAGTCTTAAGGTATACTAGACTGCAAGAAGAGGTATGCATTAGAGCAGAGTAGTGCAGTTGTTGGAAGAGAAGTGTTCCATCTACCCTGAGACCGACATCCTTGTGCTGCACATTGGAGGGAATGATGTCATCAGTCAACCACTCGGAAGGCTGCGGTTTCAAATCAGAGCAATTTGTGAACACCTGCAGTCGTGGTGGCCACGTTGTCATTTTGTGTGGTCTGACATAATTCCTCGACAGATGTGGAAAACAGCAAACTGTCAATGGGCAGTGCACAAGGCCAGACGTTTACAGAATGGGTTCATGCATGGCTTGATACACAGGGTCGGTGGATCTACAATCTGTTCTGACAGCATCACCACAAAAGACTTTCACCTGTTCAGAAGGGATGGCGTTCACCTAACTGAGGAAGGCATTGCCTTGTTCTTGATTGACCTCCACAATGGCGTGAGGAGAGCTATGCAGGATTGGCAATATGCAGCTTGTGAGAAGAATGGAAAACACCCATGACCAAGTAGGGACCAGTATGGTAAGTAAAACTCTATTATGGAATGTGCTGTGTAAAATAGATTTTTATGAGTTTGGCAAATAACTGTGGTAAGAAGCTGGTGAAGATGCTGAGAAAGAACAACTGTTTCAGGAGCGTGCTAGCATGTACAATCGAATATGTATTGTATGTGTATATGTATAGTATTGATAGTTCCAACATGTAAAATAATTGGGCCTGCATGTTGTACACATGTGCAGATATCAATGTTTGATTCGGACTTAGGTCATGGAAATTATATATTTTTTTCATATTTTGGTAAATAACTTTGCAAGGGAGAATCTGAATGTGCTAAGTAATACCTCATTTTGAAGACAGTACTGACAGTTCTAACATGGTAAAAGAATGGTGCCTGTATGTTGTACTCATGTGCAGATATCAAAGTTTGTTTCGGACTTAGGTTATGGAAATTATGATTTTTTTCAAATTTTTGGTAAATAACTTTGCAAGGGAACATCTGACTGTGTTAAGTAATACCTCATTTTGAAAACAGTATTGATAGTTCTAACATGGGAAAAGAATGGTGTCTGTATGTTGTACTCATATGCAGATATCAAAGTTTGTTTCGGACATGGCTTATAAAAATTATGATTTTTTTTCATATTTTGGTAAATAACTTTACAAGGGAGCATCTGAATGTGCCAAGTAATGCCTCATTGTGAAGACAGTATTGATAGTTCTAACATGGGAAAATAATAGTGCCTGTATGTTGTACTCATGTGCAGATATCAAAGTTTGTTTCGGACTTAGGTTATGGAAATTATGATTTTTTTTTTCATATTTAGGTAGATAACTTTGCAAGGGAGCATCTGAATGTGCCACGTAATACCTCATTTTGAAGACAATATTTCTGGTTCCAACATGGTAAAAGAATTATGCCTGTATGTTGGACACATGTGCAGATATCAAAGTTTGTTTGGAATTAGGTTATGGAAATTATGATTTTTATTTTCATATTTTGGTAAATAACTTTGCAAGGGAGCATGTCATTGTGCCAAGTAATACCTTATTTTGAAGACAGTGTTACTCCTTACAACATGGTAAAAGAACTGTGTCTATGCACTATACACATGTACAGATATCACAGTTTGTTTAGTCTTGTACGATTATGAAAATTATACATTTACAATACTTTTCATTATTATGCCCATATTTTTGCAAGGGAGCATGGTGATCACACAAATGATGCATCATTTTGAAGCTAACTTTCAGATGCACAACTTCTAAACTGATATGTAGGCTCTGTCTGTTACAGGTGATGAGATATTATGCTTTGTTTATTTATCAATTATGAAAAATAATGTATTAATCATATTTCTGTGAACATCTCAAGAAAGGAACATCACACAGTAATGGTTAAGGTATCATTTTAAAGCTGACAGTCATACTAATAAATTACATTCAAATTGTATGGGTCTGCATGGTACATTGACCAAGATATTATGCTTTGCTTTTCCAAAAAGGTAAAAAATATGCACAATATCAGCATTCCTTGCCAAATATTTAATAATGACTTTGATATACACTATCAACATTTACACTGTGGGAAAGGTCAGTGTCTGCTGAACAACTTTCGCGTTTACATTTTTAGTTTAGCTCTTATAGTTAAAGAGTTATGAACATTTGTTTTCTGTATGGTATTGCAAATGGATTTTCTGAAAATGAGCTCAGGCTGCACTGTTATTCCTATGGTGGAATTAAGCAGGCAGCTTTTCCTGAGCTGCTCCGGAGTGAATGAGTTAAATCTGTCAGCATGGCGGATAATGTAGCCATTCAGAACACTCCTCTTTCAAAAGCTGTTATAGATGTTATCTTGGAGGCCAGGAGGCCCAGTACCAGAAAATCTTATGCAGAAAAATGGAAGAGATCCTGTGCTTGGAGCCAGGAACAAGGCATTGACACGGGTGTACCAAATATCCCTCAGATTTTACAATACCTAACTGAGATGCTGAACAAAGGCCTTTCTTTTTCATCAGTTAAGATTCATGCCTCTGCCATTTCAGCCCATTGCAATACGGAACCACCTATCTTTTCTCATCCTTTAATAAGGCAGTACCTCAGAGGGGCCAAAAACATTAGGTCTCCAAGGAGAGCACCAATTCCGGCCTGGGACCTCAATTATGTTTTGGAAAAACTCACACTGCCTCTTTTTGAGCCAGCATCAACAGCAGATATAAAATTCTTATCCTGCAAAACAGCTCTGCTCCTAGCAATAACCTCTGCAAGGTGAGTCTCAGAGTTACAAACACTCATGGCTGTAGAACCTTTCATCATTTTTCATCCAGACAGGGTTTCTCTGAGGGCAAACCCTACATTTATGCCTAAGGTGGTGTCCAGTGTGGCCCTCAACCAAACCATTCACTTGCCTACCTTTTATCCAAATCCACAGAACAAGGGTGAGAAAATTCTGCATTCTTTGGACATACACAGGCAGTTACACTTCTACTTGGACAGAACTAAAGCTTTCAGAAAGACTGAGCAACTTTTAGTGTCATATGCTGCAGAATCACAATGAAAGGCTATCTCAAAACAGACTATTTCTAAATGGATAGGCCATTGCATCCGTTTCTGCTATTTTCAACATGGCAAATCAGTGCCTAAGGACACTAGGCCTCATTCCACCAGAGAAGCAGCCACTTCAGCAGCCTTCCTCAGAGGAGTACCAACCAAAGATATCTTAGAGGCTGCAACTTGGAGTTCAGTGCACACCTTCACAAAGCACTACCACTTGCCTCTTTACTCTAGGTCCAGAGCAGGTTTTGCCACTGCAGTTCTGCAGGGCCTCATAGCCTCTCCTAATCCTGTTTAGCCCAGCCACCCTACCTCAGCTTTGGGATTCAACTCAAGAGTAATGACTGCAACAGTGAAACGCGATGAACATAGTACAGTTGTGTACCTACCATAAAATGTAGATGATCGAGTGTATTCACTGTTGCAGTCCAGGTTACCCACCCACCATCCCCCTTTTTTCTTTGCTGGGATTTATCTGCACTTCTCTATCCTATACAACCTATTTGGTGTATTTGCTTGTAGATGAAGGAAATGTTATTTTTGTGCATGCATTTTTATTGGCATATTTTTTTCAGCCTACCAATTTGGGGGCACCTGACATCTGGGGCAAGAAAAACTGAAGAAAATGGCATTGGCTGCATCTTTTATACCCCTGGCGCACTGACATCAGGGAAGAGGCGACAGCAACCGACGCCAGACCTAGACTTTGGAATTCTGGCTGACTGAGGGTAGCCTGCCAGCAGGATAACCCGAGAGTAATGACTGCAACAGTGAATACACTCAAACATCTACATTTATGGTAGGCACACAACTGTACTTTCTGCGGGGTAACTTGTGATGATTGCCTTTGGCTAAATGCAGAAGAGGGGGGAACCAGTGCTGTCTTGGCCAAAAGGGAGTCACCAGCAAGATTTTTGGTTGCTGCTATTGAATTTTCAGCTGGTCCTTTTGGAGAAGTGGGAAGTGGAGAGTGCATATAGAAACATTCCCTTCAAATAAAAGGATAAGGCATCCACCTTCCATGCCAGAAGATCAGGGACTGTGGCACAAAACTTGAAAAGTTGTCTGTTCATGGAGCAAGTGAAGCGATCTACCTCAAGTGTCCCCATTGATGGACCATGTCCAGAAACACATCCCTGTGTAACATCCATTCAGGGGACTGAGTCATGGACCTGCTCAATGTGTCTGCCACAACATTTAGAGACTAATTGTAAATTGCCTGGAGGGTGAGCTGACTCTGGGAGACTAACTCCCAGGCTTGGAGAGCCAGTCTGCACAGGAGATAGGACTTTGTCTCTCCCTGCTTGTTGACATATCAGAGGACTGTGGTATTGTCTGTAAACTATTTTAAGGCACCTGAGAGAAGAAAGGGTTTGAAGGTTTGTAGAGTGAAAAACAGGGCTATCATCTCCTTTATCTTGATGTGCTCCCTCTTCTGAGAGGGAGACCACACATCTCTGACCCTCCATGAGACCAGGGCTCCTCCCCATCCCAGGTCTGAAGCATCCATGTACAGCTCCTGAGTGGTAAGAGGTGGCTGCAAGGGTAAACCTGGATTCCTTGAAACTTGCCGAATCCACCGGTATATCTCCTTTTTCAGGCAAAGTAGAAGGAGAATAACAAACTCCAGTGGATAGGAGTGTTGTACCCAAACTGTTCTGTTCTGACAAAGAAATTTGCTGTCAGTCAGGGACTGCAGGGTCAAGAGGCTCTGGAAGTAGGATGTGAAGGACAGGACCTTTTCTGGTGGTAAAGAAGCCAGCATCCTGTTTGTTTGGAAACTGCATCCTAGGAAAATGGGATCTTGAGAAGGAACCAGGGTAGACTTTTTTTAGTTGATAGTGAATCCTCGACCCTCCAGCAGTGACACCATGAAGAGGAGAGTCTCCTGAATGATGTCTGGAATCTGAGCCTAGAGAAGATCATCCAGGTATGGGAAAATGTGAATGGCCTGTAGCCTGCAGAAGGCTATGACAGGAGCTAAGCATTTTATGAAGATCCTTGGGGTCATAGACAATCCAAAAGGCAAGGCAGAGGATTGAAAATGTGATGAGCCATTAGCAAAGCTAAGATACTTCCTGAACCGTGGATGAATGGGAATATGAAGATAAACATTCTTAATGTCCAAGGACACTGTAAAGGCCTGAGGAGGGATGAGGGGAAGAAGAGTGGGCAAAGTTGACATGTGAAAAGTGGGAACCATCCGGAAAGTATTTAGATGGGATAAGTCTTGAATGGCTCTCCAAAGACCATTCTTCCTGGGGACCAGGAACATCCTGGAGTAGAACCCTTTTCCTACTTAGGAGGCAGCACCTTCTGAATGATGCCTTGAGAAAGGGGAGTGGCAATGACTTGTGGAAAGAGTTCCAGCTGTTCCCTTGAGTGCTGTGGAATACCTCTGAAGAGCAGAGGAGTTTTCCACAGCATAAAGTACCCTCGAAGGACAATGGCGAGGACCCAAGAGTCCTGGGTGATCTGTTTCCAAGCAGAGAGAGACAGGGTAAGGTGAAGGGAAAGAGGAGTTAGGGTGCAAGGAGGCAGGTAGTCACAGACTACCTCGCTTCATCTGAAAGGGCTGCTTCTGAGCAGCAGGAGTTGAAGTGGAAGATTTGGAGGAAAATTGCTTTCTGGCATCTCTTTTGCCCTTTGAAGACTGGGGCCTGGAAGAATTCCTTGCAGATAGGGTCTTATTAGGGTAGTTCCTATGATATCTTGGTGCCAGGGTCACAAAAATGTGCTTCAGGTCTTGCAGCTCTTTGACCTTTTCTTGTAATGACTTAAGAGTTTTGCAGCAGAGGTACCAAGTAATGCCTTGTTGTCCAGGGGGACATCCTTGATTTTTGCCTTAATGTCTTTAAGCAAATGTTGAACTCTGAGCCAGGAGTATCTCCTGAGAACTGACCCTGATGCAGCTACTCTGGATGATGCCTCCACATCATCATAGCTACACTTTATGAAATGCCGTGTAACTTGAGCAGAGGAGTTAGGATGAAGAATCGCTTAGCCTTAGTAGGAGAGTCTGGGGGTTGTGAAAGAAACTTGCCAGCATCCAGGAGAAGGGTCAAAGAGTATTTAGCTATATCGGTCTGGTAATTTATGGCTCTGAATGTCAGAGTTGCTGATGTATAAACTTTCTTCTGCAGTCTTTCCATAACTTTGCTCTCCTTGTTTGAAGGCAGCATTTTGGAGGCCTTGTCAGCAGACACTGAAATAGTTGCAGGGTCTGCAGATGGACACTTAAACAGAAATTTGGGAATCCTCTGGCACTTTACAAACCTGTTTGGCCTTTTATGGGCAGGAGATTGAGAGTCAGGGCACTTAGAAGCTGTAGATAATGCATCCAAGAAGGCTGGCAGAACAGAATGAGAGTCCATCCACAGCAGGTCATAGGATCTTTTTTGGATGCCTGACACCTGAGAACAATCCCATTTGAAGAACTCCCTCATTTTTACAATGGTTTCCCCCAAAAGAAATATCCTGTCCAGGGGAATTTGTTCCATTTCTTCTTCTTCTGGGGAACCATATCCCAAAAGAGATGAAATTTGGGCAGAATAAATCAAAGATTCATCCTCATAAGAATCCTCTTCATCTGATGAATGCTCCTTAGAAATCCTCTTTTGTGGCGTAGAGAGGGAGGGAGAGAGCTGATGATTGTCTCAGGGCTATAAAGGCATTGAACAGCCCTTGGGAAAAAGCCTGCCAATCTGCCAGCTGGAGGGGCAGGGGAAGCATGCTTAGTTTTCATTTTTTTCTTTTGAGAAACATCCATGCAGTGAAAGGAGGATTGGTCCAACCTTGGCTTATACTTAACAATATTAGAAGGAACATCTTCTTGGACAGTGATCTGTGGAATGCCACGCGGACCTTCAGTTACAATGAGCTGAGGTTCCCCCCTGCGTATCCCCTGAGGACAAACTTGTAGAGTCCTTTACAGCCTCCACACTGGTACCTGTGGAAGGAGTACCTACCAACTCCGAATAAGGTATCTGGGCCAACATTGGCCTCGGGAGAGATGTCCAGAATTGGAGTAGCAGCAGGTAAGTCAGGCCTTAATTTTTTGGCCTCATCTGAAAGGCCCATTGTACCTTCCATATGATGTGCAAGACGTTTAAGGTGCTGGTTTTATAGATACAAATTCAGAGAAGCTAAATGGCTACACAAGGTCTTGGGGACAAAGCCTTGCAAATAGAGCAAGTTGTATGGTCATGGTCAGGGCCTAGGCAAGAGAGACAAAGGTCGTGAGAGTCCTTATGTGGAATTTGCCTTCCACACTGATACTTGCCTTTCCTAGCCGAAATGTAACCTGAAATAAACAGCAGCAAGAAAGCAGTAAGGAAAAAACCCAGCAGGGCACTTATTTGATATGGATCCACAACTTCTCTGATAAGCAACGACTGGAGAAGGTGATCTGACTGGTGGCAGAAAAGTTCTGAAGATTAATACGTGCCAGCATCCGTGTTATACCCATCATTTTATGACCAACGTAGGACCAATGCTATGTGCGATGTTGCACGTACCCTACAGTAGCGTTAGACTTTTGTATACTGGCCAGACATACGAGTCAGCAGGTGGCAAACTCCATCATGTTATGAATACCACAACATATAAATAGAAGAGCATCTTTTGCTCCAATTGGGAGGGTAAAACTTCAGTATTATTTATTTTATTTATCATTTGTTGACCAGGAAAGTCCGACTAGGACAGAGCCTATTTTCAGCAGAGGCCCAGGGAGAAACAGTGCTGATGCGTGTATTTGGAATATGAGAGGAAACCGGAGTACCCAGAGGAAACCCGCGCAAACACAGGGAGGACATGCAGACTCTGCACAGAAGGCACCCCAGCTGAGAATCAAACTCGAGGAACCTCTTGCTGAGACACAGCAACGTTAACCTCTGCACCACTACACCTCCATATTTGAAGATGTACATAGTTTTGTGTGTTATTATTAAATGAATAGGTTTTGGGGGGTACAAGGTGTGTGCGTGTGTGTGTGTGTGTGTGTGTGTGTGTATTTTTGCTTCAATAAAACAAAAAAGTTCTGCAAGATGTGACATAGGCTCAAATAGAGATGACAAGAAACAATTGTATATACAATTAACCTGCCAAACAGTGCATGCATGTAACACAAATGCTGGAACTAGACATTTAACAAAAAAACAGTTATACATAAAAGGTGGGAATAATAATCCCTCAAGAATATTATTTCTTTGTATAATGTCTTTAAACATTAAAGTCTCATGGATAAATACAAAAAAGAAAGAGTAGTTAACTATATTAAAAATGTAGAGTGCAAATTGCTGTGCTAAAAGAGACATACTTGGAAAGAACCGAACATGTGAATTTTCTAAAGAAAGGGCAAAGGAAGAGAAGAGTACTTACATTCATTGCAAGAGAAGCTCCAATAGCGATAAAAGAAGAGAAAAATGATAATGATGATAGTTTTGTAGTACTAAGGGGCTACTGTCAAGGGAGGAGTTTTACACTAGCATGTATTTATATTCCACCTAAAACTCCTATAATGGAGCTTAAGTAAATTCTTGGAGAAATAATCAGCTTTCTGGAAGGAATATCACTTATAGGTGGAGACGGGAATTCAGTTTGCAGCAGTGAAGACATGTCCAAGGAGCCCAGAAAGGAAAGTACAAAAATGGAGCTTAGATTTTTAAAGAAATTTATGAGAATATTTGGAATGGAAAATGTGAATTCAGTACTTGGAATTCAGAGTGAATTTACATAGTATTCCTCAATATACAAAAATTGGGCTGGGCTAGACAGAATTTACATTTCACAGGAAAATGTGCAGGTCTTGATACGTACCCAATAACTATTTCAGATCATGCGCCAATAGTAACTAAAGTAAATACACAGGGTAGTGAAATAAAAGTGCGACAGTGGCACTTTCCCACCTATCTGTTTAAAAGAGAGGAATTTAAGGAATGGGTAGTGAATGTTATTCAGGAGCTATCAGAGAAGATATAAACAACTTCTGAAAATGTAGCTAGGGAGTGGGATAAAATTAAAGTGGCATTTAAAGATAGGTTGGAAACAAAAGAAAGGAAGATGTTAAGAAGTAACAAGAATTATTTAGCGGGACTGACAAATGTTAAAGTATTGCAGAAATGGGGGAATCTCACAAAACAAGAGGAGGAGCAGCTGCAGAATGCTAAACAGAAAATAAGGGATTACCTCAATAATATGCATGAGTTTAGAAAAATTGCTGTTAAGCAACTGTTTTTCAATAATAACTCTAGTGCACAAAAACTTTTAGCACAGCGACTCAAACAACAGAAAGTAGAAAGGGTGCCACCAAGCTTAGGAAGTCTATATCAAGGAAGATAACAAGGAATCCTGTAGGAGTATTAAAAATATTTTGAAAATTCTGTGAAAGTCTGTGTAAAGCAGAGAAATATGGAAGTCAAGAAAAAGTACAAATGGAAATGTTTATGGAAGAATTAAATATGTCACGGTTAGAAGTAGATGAGACTGAATAATTAACAGTTAGGATAAGAGGAGGTGAGATAAAAAGTGGTGACGTATAACCAATCTACAGGAAAGTCCCCAGAAAAAGATGGTATTCCTTTGAAGTTTGGAAGCTAGGAGGGGAAAACTGATAAAAATCTGGAAGGTTTTGTTTATCAGTATTTTCAGAGGAGAAGTATTAACATCCTGGAAGAAAGCGGTGGTAGCTGTAATATCTAAAGAGGGTAAAGATCCATCAGATTCAGCTTCATACAGGCCCATTTCAATACTAAACCATGAATATAAAGTGTTCATGTCTATAATGGCTAAATTGATAGATATGGATCAGTGTGGTTTTGTGGGGGGGGGGGGGCAAACATTTGATAACATTAACAGAGTATTGATGATCCAGAGGGAAAGCAGTGTGTAAGAAAATACCACTGTTATTGGTGGGTCTTGATGCAGAGAAAGCATTTGACAGAGTGCAATGGAAGCATTTGCATTCCCTGATAAAATTATAAAGTTGATTAGAAGGATATATGAGAGACTGGAGGTGAAACTTAACGTGTATGAGGTCCTTTCTGATGGTATCTGCTTGAGCAAAGGATCCAGTTAGGGGGTGTCCTTTCTCCCCATTGTTATTTTCATTTTATTTAGAACCGTTGGCAAAGAAAATAAGGGACTCAGAATTTCAAGGATCTAATTAGTATGGTAGTCAAGAAAAGCTGGCTGCATTTGCAAATTACATTAATTTATATCTGGCAAAACCAGAAAGGAACATTGCAGTGCTGTGGAACATACTGAGACGGTTTCAGATCTTTTTGGGATACAAAATGAATGAAGCTAAAACAAAAGTAATAGCGGTAAATTATTTACCCACATATGGATTGGTCCAGCAATATCCATACTTATGGGGACATGATAAAATGAAGTATTTAGGAATACGGATTAAAAATGATAATAGTGTGGCAGCTACAGATCTGTGGGAAGATACTAAACGAAAGATGATACAAAAACTGAGAAAATGGAAGGTTTGTTATATGGATACTGACAGTGAGATACAGGCAGTTACAAAGTTTTTAGTCCCTTTAGTCATATACACAGGTCAGGCATATTTTTATCAACCAGAGAAGAAGCTGTGGACAGCAATTAATGAAGAGCTGAAAGATTTTATCTAGGAGGGAAAGCCTGCAAAAGTCAAGTGGGATAAGCATATTCTTCCAACAGAACAGGGCAGATTGGGATTATCCAAATTGAAGGGGTATTTCCGAGCAACACAGTTACAGCTCCTATACATAGCACAAGCAGAAAATTATAATTCAAAGTGGAGAGATGGCGGAAGCTCAAGTAACAGGGAATGACTAGGATTTTGGATACAGACCTTTAAAGAAAACAACAATAATCATACAGAATATTATAGTTATAAAGTAGCAGAAGGTCTTCTAAGAACTAAGCCAACATGGGAATGGAGAAAGGAGATTCTGCTGATAGTGATGACTGCAATTAAAGAGGTGGCAGGAATATATTGGAGAAAACTGGCAAAGTAACCAAGGTGTTGGGAGCAAATAACAAGAGAGGGAAGGTAATAGAATGGAAGACACCAAGAACTTATTTTAATTTGGCCTGCAGGTTAGAGATTGCCCTCCCTATCAAGGATTCCTATCAGAGTATAGGCCAGGGGTCTGCAACCTTTAGTATCAAAAGAGCCATTTTTGGCCCCATCTCCCACCAAATAAAATTCATCGGGAGCCACAAAACCTTATCTGACCCCTGAAATGAAGATAACACAGCATATAAAGATTTATATATAGTTATTATACTAAATGTAAAAGAACTAAGTTTATAAGAGCAATATTTAAAATCCGTCCCTATTTTTGTTCCTTTGTTGGGATTGCTCAATCACTGTGTGTATGTGTGTGCCATATCTTTCGACCTCTTAGAACAAGAAATCTGGACAAAGCTCTTAGAAATTTGATAGAATAACAAATTTTGCATTAGCATTATTTTTCTGAAGGGTATGAAGTCTGAAACACAAATGTCTATTTTTTTCTGACTTCACCCCTCAGTGATTTGCCAGAAAACAGAAACAGAGCAAAAATAGGGTCTATATTAAATCAGCAAATGCTTAAAAAAACAAACGCTGATTTAGTGACCCCATATAAGTAAAAGCTTACAATCCCGAACACTTGGAAAAGCGATTTTTTTCCCAGGGAAAAAAAATCGCTGTTCCATAAAAATAATAACAAATAAAAAATAAAAATAAAAACTTCAAAACATTACACCCCCCCACACACTTAAATATACCATCTCTGAGATCGCACTACAGTGAGGAAAATGGCAAAGTAACAGAGGTGGCCAAACAATTTCTTTCCCAGGGAAAGAAATTGTTTATTGCCGTTTCGCTATTTTGCTGTTTCGTGCTTTCAGGTTCGTTCAAGACGCATTTGAAAGATTGCATCTTCAATTATATAATAGGAACCCCAAATATATGAGGCAAAAGTCAGGACATTCTGTGAAAATCTGCACAGTTGAGAGGTAACTGTGTGTGTGCGTGTATGTGTGTGTGTGTGTGTCTTTGTATGTGTTTGTGTGTGTATGTGTGTGTCTGTTGTGCGGTAGAGTGGCCATTATTTTTCAAAGCTACAGGGAGCCACTGCAGAGGGGTGGACGAGCCACATGTGGTTCCAGAGCCGAAGGTTGCAGACCCCTGGTGTAGGCAAAGAGAAAGAAATGGGGGTTCTAAATGAAAGACCAGCACTGGTAGAGTTCTTAGTAGAATCTAGAACAGAAGGTGCCGTTAAGAAAGGAATAATTAGTAAAGCATGTAAAATATTTTATGATAAATATAAGAATCAATCAGAGAAGTTTAGGAAAGATTTTTGAAGAGAGATTGCTTAAGCAATTCACAAAGAAACAATGATGGATACATGTATGTCTCCCACATATGTAACAAAATCTAGACGATTTAGGATCTTTGCCTGGAAGTGTTTACATAGGTATTTATATGCCCCAAGCAGACTCCAAAGATTTTTTCCTCATGTAGACAGCAAATGTTTGAAGTTTGATGGGGAAGAAAGAGGTAACTGGGAACATATTTTCTGGGAGTGTAGTGAGTTGGCCGATTTTAAAGATTCCCTCCAGACTGCTCTGTCGGAGTTGCTGGGTGAGCAAATTGGAGGAACTAGAGAAATTATATTTTGAGCCGTGATACAGAATTGGAATTGCCTAGACATAGTAAGGTTTTGCTGAGTCTAATTATGATGGCTGCCAAAAAAAGAATTACTAGAAAATAGAAATCAAATTCTAAACCAACTTTACTGGAAGTAGTCAAGATAATAACAGAGATAAAACAACTGGAACTGGGATCTTTAGAAAAGGGTAGGAGCAGATTACATAGGAAAAAAATGGGAAATTGTGGGATCAGTACATGCAGATGAGGAACAAGGTTTTAAAAGAATGCAGGATTTGAATGAGCTATGTCATGTTTGACTAACAATGATTGTATATATTAAAAGTGATGTATAATGTTTGCAACTACAGTTGTGTTGGCACAGTTTGCAGTGTTTATACACAACTGAGATTGTGTCGCTGCGGTTTATTTTCTTGTATATAAATGTAAGTTTGCCTATGTCATACATGATAATTTAATAAAGATGTTTCTTGTTTAAAAAAATATTAGTCAGCGTGACTATATACTTTGCAGTCAGAGATGAAAGAGCTCAGTGCAGACAGAAAAAAAAAAAAAAAAAAAAAAACCAAGACCTGTACTGTCTGTGGCTCAGACCATTAGCTTCTCATCGCTAAGTGTCATATCAGATTAAAGCCCCCCAGGCCAACTAGATATAGGCTCAGCAGTATTCTACATGAATGTGAAGTGGAGGTGAAGAACAGGCATAAAGGGTTAGATCTGATAGATAGGGTACATAAAGAACTATGGACAGATATTTCAGGGTATTGTCCAGAAGGGGGCAACAGAAATATTCCTAATGGAAAGAAGATTAACAGGGCGAATGGCTGTTTAGACTTTAAAAGTGGCCAACAAAAAGAGAGCAAAAAGCAATTGCAATAGAGAAAACTGTGTTAAATTGAATGATTTCCAGAGAATTGCAAAAACAGATAAGGTGGTATATTTAAATCAGCAGTGCAAAGAAATGGAAGAAGATAAAAGTAGGGAAAATATGAGAATACTTCCTTATTATAGAGGCCCCGGCGCAACAAGCTCAACGCTTTGCCATTATCCTGCTATGTCTTCTTACCATAGCACTATCTGAGGAAGGCATTAAAATACTCAATTTCTCCAAATTTCTTCAAAAAGGAAAACCTGAAAATGACACACTAACACATCAGCCAGTGTTTTAACAAATAAAAGCACAAACAGCTTGTGATACGTACAAATAAAAGCAAAAAAAAAGTTACTAATGGACATGTCATTCACTAATAAAACCTTATGCGCTGTACAGTTCCTGAAAAAAAATAGTATACAGTGGGATCAATGCACCAAGCCAATTACTGCAAAAATCTTCTACACACAAAACCTTGGCGCAACGTTCCGTCATCATACTGTTCCCTTGTGTATTTAAAGTTTGTCATTACCCTAATGATCCGAGTCATTATTGAACAAGTCACCGATTACTAAACAAAATCAAGCAAACGATTCAGTGAAAAAAAAACCCTCTGAACACAACCTGTAGATTTCAAGGGCTTCCTCCGGGGCACTTGAACAGCATTAGGTTAACGAAGCACAACTTGATCACAATCCCCATCACTCTCTTAAACTACGCATTACAACCGAATAAACATTTCACTTAAAGTTGCTTCTCCCTCTTTAAAGGCACCATAAATCCGACAGTTAAAACAAAACCACGATATGTCACAGCCATGATAGTAGACTGTATCACCCCCAAATAAATAAATAAATAATCACACACAAAATTCAACTGCAATTGCAAGCTTAGCAGAGCAACCACATTTCGCAATTAATCACCCTGTTTACTCTTTACCTACCTATATCTCCAAGGCTGCTATAATAAGGAAGTACCAATATGAGTTCTATTCCAGAAGATTATTGATGTTAAGGGAAACTAGCATGTAAAAATGAACATGGTAAAAGGTAAATATGGGAGGAACCTAACAGAAGATAGTAAGAAAGAGTGATAGAAATATACATAACTATGCAAGAAAGACCCTGACATCCCTGAAATATAGAAACTGTACAAGGCAAGTGATCACACGGACCATAAGAGGCCTATGCATGTACACAGTTGACACTTACAAGTTCTCGCTATTGTTTACGATTACTTATTAGTGCCCACCTCCCCAAATGAAATAGAGCCATACATGATAACCGTGATGTAAATTTATGTCTAGCAGTCCACTCAATACTAGCATTAAAGGCAGAGAAAGTAGTACATTGTTTGATCTCTACTCGTAACTTATTTCATAGGCTGAGAGCATGTGGCATTAGGAACCTGTCCATCCAGTCAGTCTTGTTTATTTGTTGGGGTAAATTTAAGTCCCAAGTACAGGTGTTTGTAGAGCCACTGGGTTTGTGAAAATACAGGAGGTCAAATAGGACTGTGTCTTTCATAGCTTTAAAAGCAAAACAATGGTCACCGTGAAGCAGCTGGTGGAATAATGCACCTTTCCTTGTACTCAGTACTCTTACAGGAGGGTTGAAGGATTTAAGGCCTTTAATCTTTAGGTTACAAATTATTAGGGTCTTTCTAACTGACTGCATTTGTATATACCATAGCGAATATTTGGATCAGATAAGTGAAAACTACAGTAGTGAGGTGACTTCTTTGGATCTTGAAGGTATTCCCTTGGGAATTAACTCAGCCAGATGGAAGGTTTTCTTGACTACAGTGGAAACATGATCGGATGAGTGAGAGTTGACAGTGTAAATATGATGGTATGTTTTCTGATTTAGAATTAGACTTCCTGGAGAATGAAGCTAAATAGGCCTTTGAAAACCTTGCTAATAACAGGACTGTAGAAAGTGCTGGAATTCCAACTGAATTGTGTAAATTCTTGCAAAATGGTGCTGCTGTAATGTTGCTTGTAATTTGCCAGCAAATCTGGAAAACACAACAGTGGTCACTAGATTCGAAAAGGTCATTTTAAATTCTAGTCTAAGAAAAGGTCATTTCTAAAGAGTGCTCAAGTTATTGTACTCGTGTACTTGTTTTACATACTAGCAAGGCAATGGTTAAAATCCTGCAAGCTCAATTCCGACAGGATTATGTAGAGCAAGAACTGCCAGGTGTGCAAGCTAGTTTTAGAAGCATTAGAGACACTAACAATCAAATTGCAAGCATCTGCTGGATAACATGGAAAGAAAAGGAGTTTCAGAAAAACATTTCCTTTTGTTTTATAGAATACCCTAAAGTTTTTTATTAGAATTTATGACATTTTCTTAAAGAAGTAAGGGACACTGTGTCACCTTACTTGTCTTCTGTGGATTGTCTTTGCACACCAAGAAAATGTGCTGAAACTAGATGTGAAATAATTCATTGGTTCAAGGCTGGGAAAGGAGTGGGAAAGGGCTGTATATTGTTACAGTATTATTTGATTTATATAATGAATACTGTGAGCAAAAGGCAGGGTTAGATGAAGCAGATGCTGGAGTCAAACTTGCTGGGAGAAATATGAGCAACCTCAGATATGTAGATGATACCACTTTAATGGCTGAAAGTGAGGAAGAGTTCGACAGCGTGGTGATGAAGGGGAAGGTAGAAAGCACAAAAGTTGATTTGCTGCTCAGCATTAAAACTAAGGTTATGTCATGGTACCCTGTCAGTTCTTTGCAAACAAATGAGGAAGAAGTGGAGGAAGTGACTGTTTTTTATTTTCGTAAGTTCAAAGATTTTCACAGGTGGTAACTGCAGCACTGAATTTAAAAGATGCTTCTTTCCTGGGAGGAGGTATGGTAAATGAGAGTAGAATATTAAAGAGCCAAGGGTATTACATTGCCAGAGGTCCATACTGTCAAGTCAGAGGTTTCCCAGTGATGACATATGCCTGTTAGAGTTAGACTGTCTAAGATGTACAGTGGAAAATTGTTGCTGTTGAACCGTGATCTTGGAAACATCTTTTTGTAATTCTGTGGACTGCAATATATCAGCTCAGTCAGTATTTATGTAAATCCACACTGTTGTCTGGAGAGTTTGACAGCAATACTAAAACTGAAATACTTTGCCATATAATGCAGAGACAGGATTCACTGGAGAAGACACTGATACTGGGAAAGATTAAAGTCAAAAGAAGAAGAGGGTGGCAAAGTTAATTTTATGGCACATTGAAGTTAAATTGTGCGTCATACATCCCTGTGCGGCATACACACCTGTAAGTTCCTTAGAACATCCTGTGCTGGTGCTTCATACCACAACTCCATATAGTCATTGGATGATGAATGAATTCATGGAATTTAGAAGATATGTTTCTAACAAACAGGATGTGCAAGTCTGAAGAATTATGGTCGTAGCAGGTGGGAAACTTATGCCTCCATTCTCTTTCTTCCCTGCATGTACACTTCTCCCAGAAAAAGTTATGCACAGTCAAGTGCAGAAAATTTCCATCCCATGATGAGATACTTCAGCAAAGTTATGCCATGTCATACAGCATGTACAAACGTCTGTGCCTTACATAAAATAGTAATACAGAGGGGGCAGACTTACACCTCATGTCGCTTCACCCATTACTGCATAGTGATATTTATTATTTATTTTATTTTACGTTCCTTTACCGGGAAAGTCCATCTGGACACCGGTCCTTTTTTAGTGGAAGCATGGGGAGAAAAGCTGCACAGATAATTTTACAGAGTAATTCAAAGAACAGTGTTAATCAACGTTTTTTTACATGCATCACAGTAAATTAATAACATTCAACATTAATAGCATTTAACATTCAACTTTTAATTAACATGTGACATGACAGTGTTAACAGTTATTAATTCCTGCATTTTATTAACTGAACTTAGAGGTCTTATAGGGTCCTGGTATTAACTTGGACTGTCACAGATGCAGAGCGGCGAGTTCAGTAAATGCAATTTTGTTTCTTAAATTCATGTATGGAAGGTATAGCAGTGATGTGGGGTGGTAGTTTATTCCATTGTTTGGCAATAGAGTAGAGGGATGAGCCTGCTGCATTGTTGTCTTTAGTTACTTTGAGCAGAGGTTTGCTTGTGGAGTGGAGGTTTCTGGTACAGGAGTATGGACTTAGTTGTTGTAGAGAAGGGTTTTTTCGGGATGGTGTAGAATTTTATGGGTCAGGGTAAGCTTATTGTAAAGAAGTAGGTTTGGAAGTTCAAGCCAATTGGGTTGTTTGAGAGCTAGACAGTGGTGTGATATCTAGGGATTCTTGGTAGCGAATTTGGCAGTTTTGTTATAACAGGCAACGAGTTTGGATATGTCAGATTTTCTACGGTAGGTGAGGATTGGATAGGCATATAGTAGTGTAGAGATGAGATGAGTGTTTGCAATGGTGGCTCTAGTAGAATTTAAAAACGTTTTATTTCAATATAGAGTACCTTGTTTTTTGTGTACTTTCTTTATGGTGAGGGAGATATGGATGTCGAATTTCATGTTATGGTCAATTATAACCCCTACAAGCTTTGTGTGCATATCAGGAGATATGATAGTTTTGTTACTGGATAAGATGGTGAATGATAGATCAGGCTTGGTTTGTTGGGTTGGATGGAAAATTATAAGTTTTGTTTTGCTAGGGTTAAATATTAGTCGGTGGTCATTGAGCCAGGATTTAGCAGAGTGAAAGGAAGCTTGTGTTTGCTGGTGTAGTTCTTGGAGAGAAGAGGAGGCACAGACTAATGTGGCATCATCTGCATATTGGATGACTGAGGAATGGAGAGTGGGAGGTATGAAGGTTGTTTGTGAATATGGTAAATAACAAAGGTCCAAGAATGGAGCCTTGTGGAACTCCTATTGTAACAGGGAGCAGAGGGGATAGATTCTGATACCATTTAACTGCCTGCTGTCTCCCTGTAGGTAAATATGAAACCAATTGATAATAGATTGGCTAAGATATAGTTCTAACAGGGCATTAATTAGTTTGTTATGATTAACCATATCAAAAGCCTTGGAAAGGTCTAGGAAGAGAGCTGAGACATATTTGCCATAATTTCTGTGCTCATTAACTGAGTGAAAGACATGAGAGCAGTGGTTGTGCTGTGGTGAGGCCTGAACCCATGTTGGGTGTTAGTGATCAGATAATGTGTGGTGAGATGTTGCATTATTTGAATGTGAGTACACCATTCCAGAATTTTTGAGGGGGGGGGGGCAGTATGGCTATGGGGAGGTAGTTTGTTAGTTCTTTTGAGTTTCCCCCTTTATGGAGGGGAATAATATGAATGACCTTTCAGAGGTCTGGGGCTAGATTTTCAGAAATTGAATGGTTAATTAGGATGGTCACTGGATATGCAATTGCTTCAGCTGCTATTTTCAGATATTCTGCTGGGAGTTTGTCTGCTGCCACTGAGGTTGGTTTTAGTTTTTTGAGTATTTTTTTAATCAGGAAAACAGGGACTGGTTGAAGGGTAAAGTTTTCATTAGTTAGGGGATCTTGTTTGTCATTTGGGTCTGGGGGATATTGAGATTTTGCTAGTGCAAGTATGGATTCTGTAAAGAATTTGTTAAATTGGATGGCTATATAATTTGAGGTGTTTTTAGTAGTAGGGATAGTGGTCTTAGAATTTTTTGGCTGAAGTACATTATTTATAGCTGTCCAAAATTGTCTGGATATATGTTGATGCTTACTTTGTGTATTATGGTAATAGTTTACCTTGTCTGTTGTGATCATTTTTTTTAGCTCAAGATATGTTTGTTTGCGTTCATTGTTTTAGTTTTGTTCCAGTTAGACCAAGCTTTGTCTCTTGAATAAAGCAGAGATCTGGTTTCTTTGCTCGGCCATGGAGCATAGTTAGATTTGATTCTAATGGTTCTAGTAGGGGCATGGGAGTTTAGTATGCTCAGGAAAGTGGAGTTGAAGTACCTAATTGCTTCGTTAAGACTGAGTTGCTTAGTGGGGTTCCAGTTACAGGCTAGAAGTGCTGAGGTGAAGTTAAATGGGCTGAAATTCTTTTTACTGTATATTTGTTGGAAGGTTGGTAGGTTTTTCTTGAGTTGGACGGTGTCTAATTATATAGGTAGGCAAGTGGTCACTCAGACTGTCAGGTAGCCAACCCGATTGACTTATATGGGAGGGTTTGTTAGAAAGTATCCAGTCTAGTGTAAACTGTCTGTTGCTTTGTCTGTTCTAGTTGGGGAGTGTATTAGTTGGCTGAAACCACGCAGGTTGATATGAGTAGTGGGTATAGTTGTGTTATATGGTATCCAGTCAATATTGAAATCACCTAGAATAATGGTTTATTGTGAGAGTGTATCAGATGGCCAGTGGAGTAAGTTCTCTAGGGTGGGTAAGTTATTACCAGGTGGGAAATAGCATCCAATTTATATTGATTGTTTTCCTGGTATTGATTATTAGATTAGATAGCAAAATGTCTATAGTACGTTGAGCTGGGGTTGGTATATCAATTGTGGTTAACTTTAGGTGGTCTTTGAATAATATTGCAATACCTCCTCCCTTTTTGCCTATTTGGTCTTTGCATATTAAGTTATAGCCAGGGGCAGTAATTTCACTGTTTGAGATTTCCAGTTTTAGCCATATTTCTGTTACAAGTACTATGTCTGGAGAATAGAGGGAAAGATTAGCATGCAGATCATGGACTTTAATATGCTTCTGATGTTAATGTTTAGTATTAGCAGGTTGTTAGTATTTTTGCAGAAAAAAGGTGGGTTGTGTGGTATATTTGTTTTGGGAGGGCTAATAGAGGGATTAGAAGGGCCAGGCTTTGGGTGTATATCTTCGCTGAGTGATAGTTTGGAGGCAATGTGCACAATTAGTTTTATCATTTTGGTAAAGTATTTATTGTATAGTAAGGACAACCCGCAGTTGTGGTGCTGCGCTAGCGTTGTCGCCTCACAGTAAGACACTGTCCGGTTCGATTCTCAGCTAAGGCATCTTCTGTGTGGAGACATGCATGAATGGGCGTACCTTCGTTGAAGGTTGTGCGTCAAGGCTGGTAACTCGGCACGAAAAATCAACTACCAATCATTAGCGGTCCGGAGTTCCGCTGTGGCGACCCCTAACCGGGAAAAGCCGAAAGACACAATATTTATTGTATAGTAAGGAAGGTTTATTGGTGTGCTGGTGTGGAGGTGTTTCTAGAAGAATGTGGTGAAAGGGTGCTATGTGAAAGAGAGTTGGGTGTATTCAGTGTTTGAGCGATGTACTGTTAGTAGTAGGGACAGTAATGGTTATATGGTGTGGAAGTGATACTGGGGAAGTATGGTAATAGGAGGTGATGTGTGCAAGTAATGTTAGAGTGGAGAGTGTAAGAATGAGAGAGAGGATTATGTTTAGTGTTGTAGTCTGTGCTGGATTAGCAGGGGAGTTCAATTGGTGTAGGGAAGGTTATTATAGCTAGTTACAAGAATAAGTGTTAGTGTAGTAGGGTTGAGTTCAGTTAGACATAGTAGTGGTTAAACACAGAAGTTAAACACAATAATAGTGCATGTGTGTATAATTAGTTGGGGCCCGAATAGTTATGATTGTGTTTTGAGAGGGGGAATAGAGGTGTGATAGGGTGTGTTGAGTATGTTAGATACACCTAATTGGGAGAATACTGTGATTGAACTGTGTGAATAAGAGGGTGTGGCCTATGATGGATAAGTCTAAGGAAAGAGGGGGTGGGTGGGAATGGGGGTAGGGGAGCAGAGGGAGCCCAAGTGCAGCGAGAGCGAACGGAGCGGGTTTAGCCACGAGAGGCAGACAATGATTCCACCAAAAACAGTTTTGACTATCCTGCCACAGGTAAGTACAGGAAAAGGGTTTCAATTAGTTGAAGAAACAAATCACCAAATCAACCTGTTGTCAACGACTGTTGAAAAAAAGCATTAAAGGAGTGGGGAGGGGGGAAGGATTTTCAATGCCCCTGTTCGTGTGCATGCCACAGGGTTCAGAAAATAGGAATAATAGCAATAAAAAGCAGTTTTAGGTAGTATGCAGGACTTTAAATGGGAACATACACTTAGTTCTTCTAGTTAGTGTAGATAAGGTGATTTGTAGGGTGAGTCGCATTCCAGATCATACACTAGAGTCACAGATGCATGGAAATATGACCGCAGTATGGATAGAGGTGAAACTGTAAAAAAGAAGAAATGAGAATAATAGTGGTAGGTCATAGAAAGGGTAATGGAGTGGTAGTGCAAATGTCATTTAGCAGTCAGGTAAGGAATAGCTGTAAGAGGTACAATGGCAAAGTAAGCATAAAATACAAGGAGGTTATAGGCAGGAAAAAAAACTCAGATGTAGTTTTGCAATTGTATAGCTTTACAAAATATAGGCAGGAAATAACTCTTATCTAGCTTTACAACTATAGTAGGTCAATGCATGGCACACCCTCCTGATAAGCCATCTGTGTTGTTAACAATTGTATCTTTGTAAGCATGTAACAGAGTTATCTGCACTATTTCACTAGCTTAAACATACACATAGAGCTACTCATGTAAAACAGCTAAACTAGCAGACAGTTCTTTGTGTGAATTCGCCACATACTTTCTCCGTTTACTACTTAGGTTATCATACAAACTGTTTGAGACCAGTTGTATGAGATGAATCAGCAGATAAATATATGCAGAGTTCACTCATCTACAGGGAGATGTAAAAGTGAGCTTTCAGTTACACAATATTACTACCGGCACTTGTTACTAAGCAGCCATGAGGGCCGCACTATTCAATATGTTCCAAGCTGGTGGTGTGCGAAATAGATAGAGTTAGATTATTAACTTTAGCCCAGATTTCAGTAGGATTAAGTCAGAATAACTAGATGGCCCATTTATATAGTTAAACACAATGCCCACAGCAGTCGATACTTAGTATCAGATATCTGGGAGGGCAGTACTATGTAATTCATGCCCAGTAAGGTAGCATGAGTCGCAGAGGATGCTATGTTGTCAGTTACACAATATAAAGCAGGAAACAAGTCAAAAACAAGCATAAAACTGTTTTTTACAGTTTACAACAAAGGGCTGTACTATGTAATTCACACCCAAGAAGGTAGCATGAGTCTCAGATGCGGCTAAGGTATCAGTTGCACAATATACAGCAGGAAACAAGTTGACAACAAGTATACAACTAGTATTTGCAGTTTACAACACAGTACTCAACTGTATTAATGAAATTATATAACAGTACTTGCATGGCGAGCATACTGTAGCAGGAGCGCTGGACCTGGTTTAGTTCCTAAGCAGTAATTTAAAAATGGTGCCTTGACTGTCCTGGGGCTTAAATAAACTCTGAAAGGGTAGGTGGAGGGAAGGGGGCTGCTGAGTGACGACATGACTGGTCAGCTAAAGCACAAATGTAATATATTGTGATTTACTCGGGTAGATATAGAGCCACGAGAGGCAGACCAGGATTCCACCAAAAACAATCGATTTTGACTATCCTGCCACAGGTAAGTACAGGAAAAGGGTTTCAGTTAGTTGTAGAAACAATAAATCACCAAATCAACCTGTTGTGAATGGCCGCCGAAAAAAGCATTAAAGGAGTGGGAAGGGGAGAAGGATTTTCAACTATAAGACAGTTGTCAGCCTTGCAAATTCATTTATTCCATTACATTCATGTAAACTAATCCTATGCAAAGGAAATGTAAATAAATATTATATAGCACTGTGATAATACTATAACACTTACCTGATAGTGTGCTTTAACCAGTACAACTGCAGTGCATTAGTGTATGTAGTCGTGTCTAGTAGTACAGAATACATTTGTATGTTGTGTGCAGTGTTATCAGTGGGCACTGACATACTGCAGGCCAGTGCGCAGTACCATATCCTGTGCTGCATGGCTTTATATATGTACACCTGTAAGCACTACATTACAGCACCTGGTGCCTCTTTGATATTGGGGTGTCTTACAGTACAGTGAATGATGGTATGTTTGTTTTATCTTTTCCCTCTCTGTATGAGTGGAACCCAAATCCCACAGTGCAGACAAGTGGTCTGTTAAGTATGATGCAAAAATACGGCTAACAGTGATCAAGAGTTAGTATGTCAGACACAAACTCCATCACAGGCTAGCAGCATGTGAATTAAAGAGAAGAGCACAAAGCACCAACTCTGTGTATACATTTGTGTTTTGTGTCAGTGTCATTACTTACTGTTTTTCAGTCTACCTCCCACCCAAACCAAGTCCCTTTACGTGAAACTGCATTTCTGGGATTCCAAGTTGTACCTCTGCAGCATAATGCTGACTGCTGAGCACCCCAATTATGGACAAGCTGGTGTTGGTTATTCACTCCCCATGTCTTCCAGGTCCACTGTCTGAGTACACAGTCCACCAGTTGAACTCTGGTGACCTGAAATACAGCCAGGCCAAAACATCTGTGCTGTAAAGGTGGCATAAATGGAATTTGGGGTTAGCATGTTAAGAAAATGTATTTATTTTATTTACTATTTATTTAACATTTGTTGACTGGGTAAGTCTGACTAGGACAGAGCCTATTTTCAGTGGAGGCCCGAGGAGAAATGCTCCAGAGGCATGTCTTTGGAATGTGGGAGGAAACCGGAGTACACCAAAACAAAACAAATAGGACCAACACGGAGGTAAACCCTTGGAGTACACAACAAATCCAAATAATCAGCCATAGAATTCCAAATAGTCGACACATTGAGCCAACAAAACAGGTTTATTTTATATCCACAGGGCTTTCAGGTGATACCTTTCTTCAGTATGTTAAAAAACATTCTGATACAACTCAGTGGAATTTATACAAGACACAGCCCACTCAGAATCAGTTACTAATTAAACCATCAGTTATAGTTTACCAGTACCCAGAGGAAACCCATGCGAACACAGGGAGGATGTGTAGACCCTGCACAGAAAGCACCCCAACCGAGAATTGACCAGGAGAATCTCTTGCTGTGGGTTGACCATGTTAACCACTGCACCACTGCGCAGCCTGCTTCAGTCACTTTTGAAATGCTTTTGAAATATTTTTTGCTGTCATTGTTAATGTCGTCTCTACTTTGTGGTTGGTTGCTAAAAAATGACTGCATACCTTTCATCAGAGAAAGATGAGGCTCCTGCAATTTCACGTGAGAAGGTAGCTCTCAGGGGGTGGATCTGATATGATTAGAGAAAGGGGCTATTGTCTTTGTTAAAGGGGAAGAATCAGGTAGTTTACTTCAGTTCATGTACTTGACATTTACAGGTTGGACTATTCCAGTTGCTTACTGACAGTTGGGTGAATGGGTACTTGTAATATCCATGTAAAAGGGATAGGGTGTTGTGAAGGATATATAACTGCATCAGGTAGCTAGTAAAGATTGTTTTCTTTCATCATAAAGATTTTAGGTTACAGTTTGTAAAGGGTGGTTTTATTTCGGGACTGGCACTGGTGTGTTAGGCATTGGCCAGTGTCACTGTTGACATCACTGTCAATGGGTGGAGGGAGGGGTTGATTACCTCCAGTGGTATTGCATTGGGATCCATTTCAGGTTGTTGTGGAACCAAGTTTTATTTTTTTCTCTTTGGTATCAGTTTTTCCACCCAGCTGTCAGTGGACTGTTAGCCATGAAACCCCATTCAGTGAAAGCCCCTCCCCACCAGTTGTTGTGCCCTAGCCTGTTGAGGAGCAGCAGAGGGGCATCATCAGTCACTGGTACATCATTGGGAAAACAGACCTAATTTGGGAATTCTCATTTGTTAGAATGCATAATGCCATTATGCAGGGGGCCAGAAGCCATGCATCTTACCCATTACCACTAGGATGTTTATTGGTATTTACTTCTAGTATACCTGTACAACTGCTTTCTAGCATCCCCCCACTTGTCTGCATCTGTCCTCTGAAAGCTTGTACTTGGCCACTACATTCCTCTAGCCTGTTGACTTGTTCCTGATCTGTTTTTATAAATGCTCCATGTAGTTCAGTGCTCTGACCCAGTTAACAAATAAATAAATACATACATGCATACATGCATAAGACTTAGGTCAGCAAACATCTTTGCCTCTGAGGCTAGCATTTTTATTTTATTTTTTAATAAAGAAACCATACTTGGTGTTTGTAAATAGTGGCTTTCTTTATTCTGTTTTCTGGATGTTTGTTGCTATCTCTAGCAACAGTACTGATACTCCAGATTTTGAAACTTGTCAATACAAAAGGGATATGAGTTTGTAGTGATGTTGGGAAACTGTACTGAATATGTAAAAAATGTTTCTTTTTATGTATTACAAAATATTGTTTAGAAAATAGTACCTTTAGGATTTCTTCATGGGACTTGCATCAGAATGGACTGTCAGTTGTTAACAGGGTGAAGACATCATTTACTCTGAGCCCCATATAAATGCAATTTGCATTCAGATCCTTGTCACCGAGAAATTGCACAGGGATGAGACGGAGTGGATATTCTGCACATCAGCTGAGAGAGCTAGATTTTTTTTCCCTTATGCCTGTTGACAATTAGCCTACCTGTGCCACTTGTACACATTCATTCCTCTTCTATGAGATCTGATCATGGCAAGTCATCATCCAGGCTTGTGCCTCCAATACCCACTGTATTCCTGATTTGAGCAAGTCCCACGGGGCCAGCCTCTGTTTGCAAGAAACCTTCCAAATGTACACCTGTTGCCTGTTGTGGCCACAGTTTGTGAACAAGCTTCTTGGTGGATATACATTCTGGCCCATTCTGCTGCTGCCCTATTGTGACAGCTAGCCTCTACCCACTATCAGTCTTGCTGTTGACCCATCTGTCTTATGCCGTCCAGGATAAGTAGTGCTTTTTATGTCTCCTTTAGCATCCAGATCACTAGTCGATCCAGAGTCACAGTCAGGGGCTTTATCTTTGTATGCCTTGTAACTGGCTGACAAGTGTTGATCATGACTTGTACCTGCTTTTGGTGAAATGTGGATTTCATGTGGCTATTTCTGAAGGGATATTGCTAAGTGGCATGAAAAACCACAGCTGGACAGACAAGTTATCTTTGGGAGCAAACTCCTGGTCAGAGCTGAATATCTTCTTTGCTTGCATTCTGTCACTGCAATCATAACTGTGTTTGTGTGCGTGTGTGCGTGTGTGCATGTGTGTGTGTGCATGTGTGTGTGTGCGTGTGTGTGTGTGTGTGTGTGTGTGTGTGTGTGTGTGTGTGTGTGTGTGTGTGTGTGTGTGTGTGTGTGTGTGTGTGTGTGTGTGTGTGTGTCAGTCAGTCAGTCAGTCACTAGAAGGGCTTGGTCTTCAGTCACTGATATATAGCTCAGTGAAGAAATAACCTTTAAACCCCCAGGGGTGGGTACACTCTGAAGAATATCCCATAGGATTGGTTGGAGTGAGTGTGGGAGCATTAACTGTAATTCTGTCTCTAAGTCGCTGACAGATGTAAAGCAGAAACTTATATCATCATCATTGTTATCAACAACCCCTTTTTCCTATTTTCTACATGGAGTCAGGGTGTCGTGCCAACTGTTGCCATCTCTCTCTGTTCATTTTTACTACTGTTAACGCAACTTTCTGTACTGTCTAACTGAGTCTTCTAACTGCTGTATACAACCTCTGTTATAAAGATTGCTCATGATATGTTTTGAATGTTTTATATTTCTTTTAAAACATACACTGTTATGAATCACAGGCATTTGTACAATCTCTGTGACTTTACATTTGAATATCCTACAACTGTATATGCATGTTGTGAAGCTTGTGTACTTGTTTTCATTGTTATCTCCTGGGTCCCCTCTGTAAAAGACATATGGCCCAACAGAGCTAATGTGGCTAACGGTATGCAAGTGATACAAAATAAACATTTCCCCAAACTGGTGTGGTGGTTTCTTATTCATTCTTGTCAACAGAGTAAAAGTAATGTGTTCATAATTTTGTTTCTTACAAAAAAGATAAAAAACTGATTTATGTTTAGGAGAGGCTGTTTTGCCACTCCGGTATATTTTTTATTTTGAACTTGTTCTTGTATGCCTCTGCTGCTTAGATGAATGAAATTTGAATTGCATTTATTTTAGCTAATGCAGATGGCTTGTTGATTGTAACTGCATTAGTGCCTGAGGTATACTTGTAAGTGTAATGGTGGATGAGCATGTATGGGGGATGGCTGTGGTAAAAACAGGCTTTTCCTTTCCCAGTGCCTTTTTCTGAAAAGCATACAAGACTGCTGTTTTACTGATACATGGAGGCCCTGCAGGCTGAGAACTGTTGAACAACATTAGGACAGTACATGACCGTGCAGATCCGTTACTGGACACAGCTCCCTTATGCAGGGTTCAGATTGTCTGAGTTGTAAACAGATATTCATGTGCGCAAAAGAAGTTCAGTATTATGTCTCGTTAATCTGATGTAAATATGCTTTGTTCCTTGATAATGTTCCCAGAGCAGCAAGAGCTCATATAGCAGATTAGTCATTCAGAATGAAACCACACCATTAAATGAAGCACATTTAATAAGTGCAGTCAGTGTGAAATGCTGATTGTTATAACATCATCACTTTTCGCTTGTTTCCAGACTGACCTTTGTTACTGTCTCGTCAGAAAGAAAAATAGCTTATTGATGAAACAAACCCAGTGAAATCAATTTACTCAAGTACAGAAGAAATCCATTCTTTACATTTATATTCTGTCCTAGTCCTGCAACTTGTTCAAGAGAGATGTGTATATTAAAACATGGAAAGCCATGTCTTGCTGTTTGCAGTAGTTATCTTTTAATACTTGGAGCTAACTCCTGCCACTATCCATCTAAAACTGTCCAGATGCATTCTTTTTGTTATCCTATAAGATTTAATCCTTATGCTTTAGAATGAATGAGGGCTTAGTAGGCTCTAAGAGGCTAAACCTTGCTGATCTGTAGTCAGAACGTGAAGTGAAAATGATGCAGACCACTGCTTTAGGTACAAAAACTGTGCAAGATGTCATTTATAATGATTGTCTTTTTTCTAAAGCATAGTTTTGTGTCTATTTTTAGATCACCTACAGAAGTGCAGATCTCCATGGAAGAAGGAGCTTGTACAGATACAAGTTTAGAGCAGCAAAACACAGAAAACCTTCAGGTAGAACTCTCATTAAGTCTTTCAGTAATCAACTTGTATGAGTGTAGAAGTGTTCTTAAAGCTATTTTCTTTTATTCCGTACTTTTATCTAAGTGGTGGTTGAAGTACACCTCTTAGTCATAACGTTATTATATAATGAAAAAGATACATACTTATAAACTTGTGAATATACAGACAGAACTTAGAAATAATAATACATGTAACAGGACCTAATACTGTAAGTTCAGAAACCATGTTTAGTGGCCTAGGTGTTTTTTTTACATACTGTTTAATTCATTTGAGATCAGATTATACAACCTTTTATTGTACTGCAACATCTTTGCTGTAAGAGGCCTTCGACATGTATAATAATTGTATGGGGCCTTTGCTGACCAGGTCAAATTGTATTTATTTTGTTTCCTTATCAGAAATGAGAAAGTTTTTCTCCTGCCTCCTTGTGGAGTGGGAGTCAGTGCCGGGCCTACAAGCTGTAGCTATGGCTGGGCAAAGGAGTGAATGCCCCAACTGAAAGTTTTAGGGAGTGCAGTTGGCATTGTTGAAGAGATGTTGCTTGCTCCTTGCAAGACAGTAGCCCTTAGCAACTGGCGTGAGGTTATTTAAGCAGCTACAGTGTGAAATCGTGGCTTCATGTAAATGATTGCTTTGAATTTGCTTCTGTATTTGAGGAATTGTAACAAGCAAAGCTCTTTTCTATAGTCTGGAGTCTGTTTTTCCATATCTGGTTCCCAGTTCAGGTGTAAGACATTTATATACTTGCTTGCTTGCTCATGAGGGACACTGATTGGGATATTGCACTGCTGCTGCTGTGCTAGGGCTCTTTTTTGAGTGCAGAACATTTACAATTCCTTCTGCACTAGTTATGGCATGAAAGTATCCCCAGTTTCTACTTTACATGACATTTTCACATAGAAATCTTCAACATACGAGGTCTCCTCTTAGTCAAGGGTATTTACCTGCTCTGGGTAAGTACGGCATCCCTTGTCTTGCCCACTATGCCCTGAGATGTCAGTGACAGAACACTATCAAAACTTGCCTTTTAACAGGGTGCTTGAATCCAAGCCATATATTCCCATTTGCTCCATGGTAATATGTCTTCCTTAAGATCCAAACTGATGAAAACCCAGAAGGATAACACAAAAAATGACCACTTCAGGAGAAACAAAGAGGGGTTCCAAGAACAGAACCTGATTTTTGGGAATACTTCACTGATTTTTAGGAAAAAAATATTAATTTGAAGACTTCCAACATGCTTTTAAGCTGATCAACAGCTTAATTTCAGCTCTCCCAGTGTGAAAAAAGAAAATGAGAAACAGCGGCCAATGATATTGTCAGCTTAAGTAAAATTCAGTTGCTGGCTTATAAGTACACTGCCTGAATGCCAGCAAAGAAATTTAGAGATCCTGAAAGAAAATCAACTAGAAAAAGTGAAGAGAAAACACTGTCTGTGAAGAATCTTGTAGCTGTACTGCAAAAAGCAGTTCAAACTTCAGCTTTCGTACAAGAGATGGTTGTTGTTGTTGTCTTTCGTTTTTTCTTGGTTAGGGGTTGCCACAGCGGAACTCCGGTCCGCTAATGATTGGCAGTTGATTTTCATGAACGCCGAGATGCCAACTCGACGTTCAACCTTCAACAAAGGCACGCCCATTTATACATGTCTTTCGAACACCCACCCAACCGCGGGGAGGACATGCAAACTCCACACAGAAGGCACTCACCGCACTCCAGCCGGGAATCGAACAGGAGAACCTCTTGCTGTGAGGCAACAACGCTACCGCTGCACCACCGCGGAAACTTCGTACAAGAGTCTGTGTCCAGTAAAAAAAAAAAAAAAAAGCAATCAAATGTACCTGAGGTGATTAAAATAAATGAAACATTGAAGGAGTATATCAATTCAAGTAAAAGGCTGAAAATGGAAGAAGTTTTAATTACCTATTCAGGTGAAATGAAAATAGTGCAAAATCAGAGGTTGTAATGAGGAAAAGGCTGGTTGAGTATGAGACTTGTGAAAAAGAGCTGTTTCAAAAAATGCTAGAGTAGAAGACTGAGAGTGCAGGAAAAAAACTCAAATTTTCTGCCATACCAAAGAAAGTGGAAAGAACAAACTATATTAATTCACAAGTAAGCAACTGGACTAGTACTCCCCAGCAGGATTTGTTATTTAAAAGGGAACATCAAGTGTATGCTCCAAAGCTGGCTATGAGAAAGCAGCCAAGACCCGTATTAGTAAAGGTGCAGTCATACCAGTAGATAGAGTTGATCCTGACAAAACTATGGCAGTGGGAAAACATATTAAAATTGTAGATAGCAGTTTGCAGAAAATGATTCGCTGTACAGTAGGCAGAAAAGAAGTATATTTATTCCAGCAGTCAGAGAATGCCAAGAGGCAGGCATGAGATTCAAGCTGCTGTATCCAGCTATCTTCAGAATATTTTTTTTCCTGGAGGATCAAAGACATTTTTGGATGCAGAACAGGCTAAGGAGGAAATTAAAAAGTTTATCCAACATAAAGTGGGCCAGCAAACAGAAAGGGGATTCTGCTACTCATTCTTTTGACCATAAATCTTAAAGAGAGGCTTTGCCTGTGAAACCCTTTCCAGTGCTCCAAAGGAAAATGTTTGAGACAGAAGAAAGAAAAGGAGATGTTCTTCTTGTTTCACTGTTGCAGTCCTCACCTGTGGGTTATCCATGCTGTGGTAGCCCTCAGTCGGCCCGAATACCAGAGTCAGTGTTTTTGTATGCCAGCTGCCGTCACCTGTAGTCTGATGTCAGGTCATCACTGCTATAAAGCAAGGCAGCCGACATCATTCTTTCTTGCCTTGGAGCCCGTAGTAGAAGCAGTTTGCACGAGTGCCGGTCGGTCGCTACCAGAAGTTGAAATTCAGAAGAAAACATCTAAAACAAAACAGTTTCTACCACTTCAATCAAAAGCATGCTTTCCAAACTAAAATCCTTATTAACAGCAGCCGACCTACTCCCCAGCTATTTCTTGAAACTCACAGCAGATGCTATTGCTATCCCAATCTCCACTCTCATAAACAGATCAGTTGTTGAAAACTATGTGCCCAAACTCTGGGAAATATCCTATGTTACACCCATACATAAAGGTGGGACCTCCACTGAACTTAATAAGTGCAGACCCATTGCTTTACTCTCCTCCCTGGCCAAATTCCAAGAAAAATACATCCATACCCAGATGTTAAAATATCTCCTAGATAGCAACATCTTGTCTCCTACTCAGCATGGTTTCAGACCTGCCCATAGTACCACTACAGCCCTTCTCTGTTTCACAGACACAGTAAACCATCTCAAAAATGAAGGCCTGCAGGTGTCAACTCTTTTTTTTGGATATGTCCAAAGCAATTGACACAGTCTCACACGAAATCCTGCTAAACAAACTAAACCAGTATCACCTATCAAATTCCACTGTTACCTGGTTCCAAAGCTACTTAACTGACAGGTACCAAGCTGTGAAATGGGAAAATTCTCTCTCTCCTCAGCTGCTCATAACTATAGGAGTACCACAGGGTTCTATCTTAGGACCACTACTATTCACAGTCTTCACAAATGACCTCCACACAGCATGCATCTATCATTCAGTTTGCAGATGACACTATCTTAATCTGTGCTGCACAAAACATTCCCACCTTCCTGCAAACAACTCAACTAGCATTCTCTCTGACGTTGAAAACTACCTACCCAAAGCCGACTTATCCTCATTCCAGAGAAAACTCAGCTTATGATTATAACCATTTCTAATAAAAACACTGATAACAGTCAGTTCACTATCTACTACACAAATGCTACTCCAGTCGCTCCAGTGGCACAGACTAAGCTATTGGGAATAACCATAGACTCTCACCTAAAATTTGATAGTTATCGCAGCTTAACTGTTAAAAAAGTACATGCCAAACTGGGATCACTCTACGTATCAAACCATTTCTTACCAGCAACACAAGATCAGTCATCGCTCGCTCCCAACTTCTATCCACCCTACTCTATGCATCTCCCATTCTGACTAATCTCAACAAAACTGAACTAAGCAAAATGGAAGCCTGCTATAACAGAATTGCCCGCTTTGCTGCAAATTGCTCATATAGAAATCACCACTGTACTGCTTTGAGCCAGCTCCACTGGCTTGAACTGCCCAACCTCCTAACCTACAATCAACTCTGCCTCTGTCATTCTATCTATTACCTCCCCAATAAGTGTCCTGCCCTCAAAAACCTAGTACATCACTCAGCCAAAAGGCCTCTTAGACCATCAAGCAAGCTACTACTAGAAGTCACCAACAGCTGCAATAGCTTTGGAGATGCACTATATAGTAGTTCACTGGCTAGAAAATGGATCTCTGTCCCCACTAGCATTCAAAGCACATCATCCAAAGCCTCCTTTAAAGACCTCATCAGGCAACATCTCAAGCAAAGTTGGCAGTGCCATGATTGCTCCCCAGACTAGTGAAAGTGGATAAAGTACACATACTAAACCTAGAGTACTTGATTAAGATTGAAAACTATTCTAACAAACACTGGCTAATCTACAATGTATGTACTGTACCTGTGTACTATCTATGTATTCTACCTATGTTCCAAATTTCAGCTGTACACCACAAATCTATTAAGTACCTTTATTCTTAAATATTTTTTTGTTTGTTCTCTCCACTGTAACTGTTGATGTGCTGCATACCACTGTAAAAACATGTCTTTTGTAATTTGTGTGTATACTGATCATGATTATGTCTAAATGTATTTGTATTTTTTCTATGTGGAGCTTTTCTTCCCGGGCCTCTGCTGAAAAAGGGCCTTTTCGGCTCAGTCAGATACCCCCGGTCAACAAGTGTAAAATAAATAAATAAATAAAGCTAAGAACCCTGTTGGGGACCCTTTTTTCTTGCACTAGCCGATCTCCAAAAAAGTTAACAATTGTCTCGCCTGTGGAAAGCAGATCCCACACTGAGACTTTCATTCTTACTGCATCACTTGTTTAGGGCCAGACCACAACGTCCCTTGTTGCCAGTTCTGTGCCCTCTTGAATGCGAGAACCATTCGCCGTAGAGCTCTTTTTGTAGACAATTATTTTCGTGTTCCGTCTTCGAAATCCGATATGGCGTCTGTCATCCACCAATCTGTGGACATTCTGAAAAAGCATAGAGATAAAGATAGAGCCAGGCCACACAAGGCTAAGCCTTCCGACAATGCTACCACTAAGCAAGTTGTCAGTTCTCTGGAATTCAGTGAGGCACTTTCGCAGCCCCTGATGCCCGACTCGCTACCTACGCAGTCCTCTGCCGAGACCCTTTCGGAGTCCGGTATGCCGCAGAAATCTACTTCGTCTTCCGAGCCTTTGGCTGTCTCTGCCATGAGCCGTAAAACTCAGGCACTGGCTTCCAAGGAGGCCGTTCGCACTACCAAATCTAGACAAAAAATGACGTCTTCGCATCCGACTACCGCTTCTCAGAGACCAACTGATTCTCTCAGGCCTAGAAGCCAGGCCACTCCTAGGAAATCTGCTTCTAGCCGCCATCTTGCTACTGCTCCTCCACCCCAAGCTGAAATGCTTAAAATGGCAGAGGATCTCATCTCCCTTATCCGAAGTACTCAGGCCTCCACTCCTAAAATGAAAAGGCATCCTTTTCCAAAAATTATGACAGACCAAAAGTCTGAGGAATCTGATTATTCTGCTTTCGAAGAGGAATAACATCCCTTAACTGTTTATGAGGATTCAGATGCAGAGGAGTCCATCCCCTTCTGCCTCCCCTCCAGAGGACCTCTCATTTGGGAAACCCTTCACTCCCACAGGGAACATTTTTACTGGGAATTGCAAGACTTCCCACAGTCTTAAGAAAAGACTTAGAGAGTTTCTGGACCTACCTCAGCACAGACCCCTGGCCATCCCAACTATTTTGAAAGTGGTATATGATGTTTTCCATGAATCCAGTTTAGCCCCTGATGCCCTGTCTCCTGTTCCAAGTAAACCTGACAGGTACTACAGAGTACCGGATTCTCACAAATACCTGTATAGGAATCCTGCTGCAGACCGTGAGGTCATTACACAAGGACCCAAAGGAGCTAAGACTAGTTCTGCCAAGAATCCTCTTCCTTCTGACAAAGACCCCAGAGCTCTGGAGAGATGGGGTAAGGAAGTATACACTTCTGCAACCTTAGCTGTCAGAGCACTCAGTTGTCAGTTCCATATGTTAAAATGTCAACAGCACACTTTAGAACAATTAAAACAGAAGATTGCTACCGCTTCTGACTGTGCCAATTCAAACGAGCTGGCAGAATTACTACACTCTGCTTGTCAAGTGGCCAAACACTTAATGTGAATATGACACCTATAAGCCTCTAGCAGGGCAGCAGTGACAGGATCTGTTATTAGGAGACTTGTATGGCTGAAGGAACAACTTCTCCCTGATCATGTCAAGTCTAAACTTATTGATGCACCCCTAGATAAGGAGCTTCTGTTTGGGGGAAAGCAAAAGAAGTGCTTAAAAAGATAGAAGACAAAGCAAAATCTATGCAAACAGTATAAGATTTCTTTCAAGGTGAACCTCCCAGATTCAGCATGAACTTTCCCTGTAAGCACTGGGCCTTCCCTGCACCTGGCAGACAGGGCCAAGGTAAGCCCCACAGGGACAGGCCAACCAGGCCCCTATCCCAGGGCCAGCAAAGAAGCAAACAATGGACTACTTTCATCTGTAAGGCAGGGAGTTTTAAGCCAAGCTTTTATGGCAAGCACTCACAAAGAGCATCTTCTGCGTGGAGACATGCGTGAATGGGCGTACCTTCATTGAAGGTTGTGCGTCAGGGCTGGTAACTCGGCACGTAAAAATCAATTACCAATCATTAGCGGACTGGAGTTCCGCTGTGGCGACCCCTAACCGGGAAAAGCCGAAAGACACAACAACTCACAATGACTCTCCCGCCCCTTCATCAAAAACTAGGAGTAAGGCTCACCCTCTTCAAAGACAGTTGGGTTTCTATAACCAAGGAACATTGGGTCTTAAAAATCATTTCTCAGAGATACAGATTATCTTTCAGTGAATTCCCAATTCCAAGAGGGTACCCAGACCTCCCCCCAAGCCAGTGGGCAGAGGCACTGAAACAGGTCCAAACTCTTAATATCTCAGGCGGCAGTAGAACCTGTCCCTCCAAGTCAAACAAGAAAATGTTTTTACTCCAGACTGTTCCTTGTTCCCAGAAAAGAGGGCACTTGGCACCGCATCCTGGATCTATCCAAACTGAACACCTCCTTCGTGGTCCCCATATTCAAAATGCTAACTTTGCAACAGCTCCTGCCTATGCTAACAATTAACAAGTAACTATGGACCCAAGAGGGGGTAATTGGGAGTCCAGAGTAGAATTTAGGGAATTGTTTTGGCAGGTAAAAACTGATGCTGGGAGGTCACCTGGTTTAAATGATTATATCAGTATTACTAGTGTTTTAAAATTAAGGCGAGCTAAGTTGTGACAGTATTTAAAAGTATGGGAACATGTAGTTTTTAAGGAAGTTTGTAAGGTGTTTTTTTATAACAGTATTGACAAAATTGGTTTATTTTTAGAGTAGGTTTATTAATAGATTTAACATTTAACATATACACATATATATTTTCTGAATTCCATGACCTTTATTATCCATTTAGGGAATTAAGTAATTATTATGTCATGTGAAGTATGATTTATGTTTTTTGATTTTGTGAAGCTTTATATGTAATGCAATCCTATCTCGCCTACATTCATAACTGATGGGCTCGGAGTCGAGAATTGGCTCCGACTCGGCCGATACAGTAGCATGAAGTCTCTCATTGGCTGGGCCAACCCCTTATCCCAGGATGCACCATGCCCAAACCCCCAGATCTCGTTTGCCGCTCCTAGATTAACGACGTGGTCTCGGCTTGGCTGTGGCTAAGTACCCTTCTTTTTGGCCTTTTGGTCGCTTTTTTGCAGTTAGCTAAAATTTGTATACTCAAACAGCTATTTTAATAGCCATCTTGTTGTGATTACCCTTGTGATTGACTGTGTTTCTGTTTTTGGATTGTTGTGGTGATTCCTTCTGTTTGGCGGGCTAGGCCCGTTTGAGCTAGAGGGCCTTTGCTCTATCTCTTGTTGAACGTTTAAGTTAGAGCTCTTCCCTCCTTGTGTGTTTTGGGTTAGTATGTCTGGCAAAGAAAAGGAACATAAGCCATCCGGCTTTAAAAAATGTTCAAAATGCAGTTATAAGATGTCGTTGACAGATGGCCATGCCATCTGTGTTTATTGCTTAGGAGCCAAACACTTGCAAGAATCTTGCAGTGTTTGTCATGCTTTCTCCTCTCGTGTCCTACATGAGAGAAAAAATAAGCTGATCCTGAAGGGTTTGATCAAGCCATCCTTCGAGGAAGCTTTGTCTTCTTCTCCCACCTCAAAATAGAAGCAAAAGAAGTCTTCGGTTCCGACAAGTCCGTCGGAGCCGCCTGCTAAAAGAACTAAATCTCTGCCCCCTTCCTCGGCTCCACTGGTCTTGGAGCCGCAGGATAGAGGATCTAAATCTGGGTCTCCTTCCTTGACTCCACTGGTCTTGGAGTCTCGGGGTGAGAGATCAGGTACTCTGTCCCCTTCCTCCGCTCCAATGATCTCCGAGCCGCAGGATAGAGGGTCTAAATCTGGGTCTCCTTCCTTGGCTCCATTGGTCTCGGAGCCGCAGGAGAGTGTTTTCACTCTGGGGTCGGTTTCATCGGCTCCTGAACCGTCGGCGCCGAAAGGGGTCTTGGTCCTGGTTGAGTCTGCTTCGGGTCTGATCCTTTTGAAGCCGATCCGGAGCCGGGCTCCCAGCTTTGTCTCGGAGCCAATAGAGAAAGTTTCTCAGCCCCCTTCTATTTCCTCCAGGTCCTCCAGGCTTTCAGATTCGGATTTAGATAGGGTGGTCCAGAGGCTCCTCCAGTCACCTGTCTTATCCAAATTATTTTCGGCTCCAGCCCAGTCGGCCCTGGAGCCAGCCCTTTCAATACTGTTTCTTCCTTCTCCGACAACCTTGGTGTCATCGGAGCCGGAGTTCGTAGAGTCGGGCGAAGTCCTTGAGTCGGTTCCGAGACCCACTGCTAGTCTGTTGACACCGACTTCAGCTCCAACCCTTTCTGTGCCTTCCAGAGGTTTCGGTTCTCAGGTGTCCTCAGCCGGGCCCGAGGGGGATTCGTCGAGGCTTCTGGTTTCAGCCCTGAGTCTCCCACTTGGCGCCTCGGCTAGGGGAACCCCGACCCCGGTCATGGTCTCGGAGACGGGCCTCTCTTCTGATTCTGGTGGGCCCACCTTCGAGGCTATGAGGAGCGCGCTGGCCAAGTCTCTAGTGACTTTACCTGAATCTGCGACTCCTTCCCTAGACATGGCGACTAGAGCTTCTGGTGCTCCCCTGTCTTCTGACAGCGCGGCTCCTAGGCCTGAGGATTCCTCCTTGTGTGGTCCGCTGTTTTCCGAGGGGCCTTCAGAGTTTGTGCCTGAAGAGCCCCCCAGGAAAAAGTTGTGCAAGAGGAAGCACATAGACTCCCCAGATGAGTCTGTCACCTCGGACACTGACCTTGATGATGCGGAAGGGTCCCCTAAGTCATCCTCTGATGATGTCTCGTTCTCTGATATCCTGGAGATCTTGAGACAGAGGGGCGACTGGCCATCCAAAACCCCTTCCGCGGAGGAGTCGGTCTTCCTCAAGGCCTTCGGAGCCCAACCCTCTGCCTCCTGGGTGTCTCCATCCTTCGATGAGTTACTGGACCTTATTTGTCGAAGGGTGTGGGAACACCCTGATTCTGTGGAGCCAGTTCCTTCTCACCCCAACAAGTTTTTATCCGCACCCCCTGGCAAGGAGTTTCTAATCAAGGGAGTTCTGGTTGATGCTATGGTGGTGACGTCTGCCACCCAGCAGGATGTGGCAGAGGCATCTACTTCTATCCATCCTCCTAACAAGGAGTCCAGGAGCATGGATAGGTACGGGAAGCGTACCCTGACTTCAGCGACCTTTACTCTGCAGTCGCTGAGTTATTTATGTCATTTTACGAGGCTCCAAAGGGATCTCATAAAGGAGTTGGGAGATACCCTGTCGGGTAACGTGCCTGAGGCATTGACACAGTCTGTCAACACCCAGCTGTCTACCCTGTCGTCGATTGTTAACTCATCCATGAGACTCATATCGTATGCAGCCGAAGAGGAGAGTAGGGCAGCGTGTTCGGGTGTAGCCCTTAGGAGGCAAGCCTGGATGCACTTGTGTCACTTTGCGGAGGCATTCAAGTCTTCCTTCACCGACACTCCATTCGATGGCTCCTCTCTCTTTGGACCCAAGGTGAAAGACACACTCACTAGATGTGAGCAGGAGGGTAAGACTTTATCTGCCATTGGGGCCCATTTTTCACTTCCCTCTAGACCTTATCCCAAGGCTCAGAAGGGAGGAAATATGTGGTTCAGAAAGTCCCAAAAGTCTTTCCCTGCCCATCAGAGTGACCCCCCTTCCAGAGGCAGGGGGGGGGTTATTCTGGAAGACGTTGCCCTAGAGGCGGCGGAGGCCCCCACAACTCAGGAGACCGCGAATCCTTTCGTGGTTCCTCCTTCCAGCATCCCTGAGGGACTGCCCGACTGTGCGTCTCCGGAGCCAGTCGGGGGTCGATTTTAGGAGCATCTAAGGGCCCGGGGTTCCATCACTCAGGATCGGTGGGTGCTTCGTATCATCGCCGGAGGTTACACTTATCCCCTTTATCTGTCCCCCTCCACCGTCAAGGAAAATCCCGGATGTGCCACCCAGTCAACGGGATCAATCAGCCATAGAGGTCACAAAGCTGCTCGGAAAGGGAGTCATCCAGCCAGTCCCCACAGACCAGACCGGATTAGGATCTTACTCAAGGTTATTTTTGGTGCCAAAAAGAACAGGGGACTTGAGACCCATTCTGGATCTCAGCCACCTAAACCGCTTCGTAAAGAAGTCCAAGTTCCGGATGGTCCCGTTGCAATCCATTTTCCCATTGTTGGAAAAAGGAGTATGGATGTGCTCTGTCGAGCTCAAGGACGCCTATTATCACATCAAGATAAACAGAACGTCCAGGATACATTTACGCTTCCGCCTAGGAGCCAGTCACTTCCAGTTCCGGGCCCTGCCGTTTGGTCTCACCACAGCCCCCAGGGTGTTTACCAAATGTCTGGCAGTGGTGACGGCTCACCTGAGACGTCTGGGATTCCAGGTGTTTCCGTATCTAGACGACTGGCTCCTCACCGCCCCCACCAGGCATCTTCTTACTCTAGCCGTGAGTGCTACCATCGAGTTGGGACATCTGTTAGGAATTACATTCAACTGAGAAAAGTCTGTATTGCTGCCATCACAGCGTGTTGCCTTTATAGGCGCAGAGCTAGACTCTGTCAAGATGTGAGCATTCCTTCCAACAGAGAGGATAAAGATACTACAGGACCAAGTCCTAGCCTTACTGCCCCGACGGAAAGCCCCAGCCAGGATGGTCCTTCAGCTTTTGGAATCGATGGCGGCCTCCATTCTTCTGGTCCCTCTGGCAAGATTGCACATGTGAATTCTTCAATGGCTCCTGTCGGCTCAGTGGTCATACCAAGAACTGCCATTGTCCTACCCGATTCTCATCACGGAAACGTGCCGGCGAGATCTTCGTTGGTGGCTCCTCTCCTCCAACCTGAACCAGGGGAGATCCTTCTGCCCCCCCCTCCCCCATTGCCACAGTGACCACGGACGCCTCCCAGATAGGGTGGGGGGGCATTATCTGGGCAGGATGGTTCAAGGCACATGGCAAGATCACGAAACCCACTTGCATATCAATGTTCTGGAAATGAGGGCAGTGCTTCTAGCGTTGCAGGCACTTCACAGCTTTCTTCCCAAGGGTACCATCGCAATCTTCTCAGACAATATGGTGGTGGTATGGTACCTGAACAAGCAGGGAAGAACCAGGTCTTATCCTGTTTGCAGAGAAGCCATGAGAGTGTGGAATTGGGCGATCGCTTCCCAGAGATTTCTAATGGCAACGCACATTCCGGGGAAGTCCAGTGTGATAGCAGACAGGCTGAGCAGAGTTATTCTGATGCCTCACAAGTGGTCCCTGAATGACCAAGTAGCGGCTCGGATCTTCTCCAAGTGAGGGTTTCCCTGCTGCGACCTTTTCGCCAGCCCCTGGAATGTGAAGTGCAGCAATTTCTTCTCCCTGATTCCCCCCCCCCAGGGGTAGTCACCCAGGGTCGCTCTAGCCCACAATTGGCCCTCCGGTCTGCTCTGTGCCTTCCCTTTGGTCCCTCTACTGTCAAAGGTGATTCAGAAGGCGATCTGCTTGGGAAGCAGCATGATTTTGATCGCACCACACTGGCCCTGCCAAGTTTGGTTTCCCTTCCTTCGGAAGTATGTAGTGGAGGGTCATTGGATTCTGGACCCAGTTCCAGACCTCCTGACTCTTCAGTCGGGTCAGGCCCATCCATCACTGCGAACTCTCAAGCTAGCGGCTTGGCTGCTCCACTTCCGACCTTAGTCAGACAGCATATCCTTTCGCCTGAGGTTGTCTGGATTCTGACTTCTTCCCACAGAGCTTCCACTAAGGAGATATATTCTAATAAATGGAAAAGGTTTGCCATTTGGGCCCAGCGGCACAACCTTGACCCTCTGACAGCCCCGCTGTCGGCAGTATTAGATTTTTTGGCAACTCTTTTTAGACGGGGTTCCGCTGTCTCCACGCTTAAAGTCCAATTGGCAGCGATTTCTAATTATCATGTTGCCTTTGAGCTTTCACTCATGAGTCATAAACTGTGTAAGGCCTTTCTCAAGGGAGCTTGGTTGCTTCCCCCCCGGTTTCGCAACCTGTTTTGCCATGGGATCTGAATGTGGTTCTAGGAGCCTTGACATCTCATCCCTTCGAGCCAGCGGCCACTTGTGAGCAAAAGTTCTTATCTTGGAAGACTGCCTTCTTGGTAGCCATTACTTCAGCCAGAAGGGTTTCGGAGCTTCAAGCCCTTTCTGTCAAGCCTCCTTATGTGATCATTCACAAGGTTAGAGTATCTCTAAGACTAAATCCGTCATTTCTTCCTAAGGTTTCTTCTGCTCTTTGTCTGCAACAATCTATAGAGCTACCAGTTTTCTTTCTGAAATTTTCCAACAAGGCAGAATAAAGACTTCATCAGTTGGATGTGCATAGACAACTGAGGTTTTACTTAGGACACAGCAGCAGAGGAAATCAGAGCAACTGTTTGTGGCCTTTGCGGATAACAGGATTGGCAAAGCAGTAACTAAGACCACTATCACTAGGTGGATCAGGGATTGTGTTTCATTTATTTATGCATCAACAGGAAGGGACCTTCCATTTCCAATTAGAGCGCATTCTACTAGGGCTATGGCAACATCAGTAGCTTTCCACGCCAGACTGTCTGTGGATGAGATATGTGCAGCGGCCACTTGGGCTTCTCCACATACATTTATTTCTCATTACAAATTGGATGTGGCGTCTAGGGGTCGGGCGTCCTTTGGCTCCACAGTGCTCAGGAGTGTTTTCCAATGAGCCTCCCAGGATCTAGGTGCTAGGGACGCTGTCCCATCAGTTATGAATGTAGGCGAGATAGGATCGCATTACATCTTTTAGTTATGTACTTACCATAAAGATAGATGTATGTGATCCATCTCGCCTACATTCTTACGTACCCGCCCTCCTTCCCCCTACCTGTTGGATCTGGAGGAAACACTTGTGCAGTCGGATTGGCACATGTGGATGAATTGTTGTGGGGCAAACAAGATCTGGGGGTTTGGGCGTGGTGCATCCTGGGATAAGGGGTTGGCCCAGCCAATGAGAGACTTCGTGCTAGTGTATCGGCCGAGTCGGAGCCGATTCTCGGCTCCGAGCCCATCAGTTATGAATGTAGGCGAGATGGATCACATACTTCTATCGTTATGGTAAGTACATAACTAAAAGTTTTATTAGTTGGATTTTTATTGTATTATATACAAAATATAGCTTCTTTAGTGATAGGTTTACATTTGTGGACATGAGTCCAGTGTATTCTGGTTCATAGGAACCGTATTAGTAGTTTTATTCTGCATTACAGGAAGAAACTGTAAAGTGATTTTTGTTGATGCATTTATAAATGTATATTTGATATAACATTACAAATTGGTATGGGATTGTAACATTTAATATTTATTTAACACTAGCTATGCACATATATCTTTTTAAGAAAGCTAATTATTCAATTATTAGATTTGTATTTAAAGTGTTTGATGTAACTGTCGTTTCAGTTCTGAAGAAGCTTTGCATTTGCAGAGTGAAAGCGCGCTTAACTGGATTATGAGACTGTGTGTTGTGGCTTGTTTTTTTATTCTGTTGTGCATTACCTACGTTCACTTTGGATTAAAAATGTAATTGTCTTGGATTTCTGCTGGTTCTTGCCTGGAATTGGTTTGTTATTAGTTTTTTGTTCTTCCTTTTGTTTTTATCGGCTCCTGGAAATAATCCAAAGGTGGCAGTACCTCCCAACCTTCCATCCCTCTCATCCTGGATTACCTAGCAGAGTTGCTCAATAGTGGCCTCTCTTTCTCCTGTATAAAAATTCATGCCTCTGCCATTTCTGCCCTTTATGATTCAGACCCACCCCTCTTCTCTCATCCTTTGATTAAGCAATTCGTTAGAGAGGCTTCTAATATCAGGCCTCCCAGAAGGCCTCCCATGCCACCCTTGGACCTGAATCGTGTGTTAGAAAAACTAACCTTACCTCCTTTCGAACCTGGCACTTCTACAGAATTGAAATACCTCTCATGGAAGACTGCCTTCCTGCTAGCTATCACCTCAGCCAGAAGGGTCTCGGAACTTCAAGCTCTCATGGCTGTTGAGCCCTTCATCATTTTCCATGCAGACAGAGCCTCCCTGAGAACTAACCCCTCCTTTATGCCCAAGGTGTTATCTGATGTGACCCTTAACCAGGCCATAAACCTTCCCACGTTCTTTCCCAACCCTCAAAACAAGGGGTAAAGAATTTCACACTCACTAGATGTGCACAGACAACTCAGATACTATCTGGACTGTACCAAGCAATTCAGAAAAACAGACCAACTACTTGTAAGCTTTGCCCTAGGGGCAGAGGGGAAGCCCATCTCCAAACAAACCATTTCAAAATGGATTTCACACTGTATCAATTTTTGCTACAGACTACATGGGAAACCCATCCCAGAGTCTATCCGTACTCACTCCACTAGGGCAACCTCCACTTCCACTGCCTTCCTCACAGGAGTACCCACCAGGGACATCTTGGAAGTGGCCATCTGGACCTCTGTTCATACCTTTACAAAACATTACCACCTACTTCTCTTTTCTAAGTCTAAGGCAGGGTTTCCCTCTGCAATTCTGCAGGGCCTCCTGACCCATACCTAGGACACAACCTATCCTTCCACCCCTTTCCTCAGCTTTGGGAATCCTCCCACAGGTGATGACTGCAACAGTGAAACACGAAGAACATAGCACAGTTGTCTACACTTACCATAAATGTAGATGTTCGAGTGTATTCACTGTTGCAATCTTGGTTTCCCACCCTCCATCCCCATTTAACATCTTACCCTAGGGGTACATAAGCTTCCCAAGGTGGCTTTTAGCCACCAGGACCACTTCTGTCTTTTCCCTTGTGCTTCTGATGGGTTAGGGCAAGAAAAACTGATGTAATGATGTTGGCTGCCTTGCTTTATAGCACTGATGACCTGACATCAGACTACAGGCGACGGCATTTGGCGCACAAAAACATTGACTCTGGTATTCGGGCTGGCCGAGGGCTACCACAGCAGGGATAATCCACAGGTGATGACTGCAACACTGAATACACTCGAACATCTACATTTATGGTAAGTGTACACAACTGTACTTTAACTAGAATAATCAGGAGTATCTTGGACTTGAACCAGAGTCTGGTGTTTGGAGATGGAAATGAACAGGAAGAATACCAGCAAAACTGAAATTGGTGAATAAATACAACACCGTAAAACATCAGTCACGTTTGTCAGATATGGCTTTAGAAGAGAAAGTGGTTGAGAAAGACTGGACTTTGTTGACTTTGATAAACTTGTGGATGGACTGTAAAGCATATACGAGTCTTTGTCATTAATGTTTAGAAGCACACTAAAGGGGGATTAACTGTAAGTAAAACAATTTCTGTTCTTGTTAGTATTTATATAAAACAGTTTGTGATATGTACTGCATGTTATATAGAATAAAACAGTTTTGTGTAGTGTGTAGGCAGGGTTTTAAATGTGGGGAGTCTTTTCAGGCTTTATAGTATAATGAGTAGAAAGGCTTGTCAAAAGCAAGTTTACTGTGAATATTCTGTGATCTTTGACTGCTGGGGAGGGACGGGATGTAAAAGTGCACTGATTATGTATAGAATTAAGACATTGTCTCTTATTATGCAAGAGTGAATGTCCAGATTAATGCTCTTGGCATAAATTAAAAAACTGTTTTTTGTAAACAAGTAGGCTTGAAAAATAAGACAAAATGATGAAAATCATGAAAAATGCTAAGTTTCTTACATTCGCAAAGATATTAGCTTGTTTTTTTTTTCATTAGCAAATGTTCATTTGGAATCAAGAAGTCTACAGCTGAAGGCATTTGTATATTCTGTTCTGGTTGAAATTGACAAACATTCATTGGTGCCTTTTTTTACATAGATATAAGCTGTCTGTATCTATAAGCAATTAATTTTGGGAGCTCTGAGCAGTCTGTGCTGTGGGAAATACAACATTAAAGGTACAATGGCAAGCAGTTCAGTGAAAAATAAAGTTTGAAATTATGGGCAAGGAAAAAGTGATAGCATCCTTCTTAGTCTTAATACGTTAATGCATTTAACAGAACAGTGTACAATTTAGTGTTACTTAAAGATTGCCAGTGCACTTTTTCTTAGGGCAAGAAGTTAATGTTTTTTGAAAACATACAAACTGTTTTTCACATCTGGAAGGTCAGTAGGGAGAGCAAAAGAACAAACAGCAGTCAGTTTAAGTGGAAACGCAGGCTATCAACATGCACTTTAGCATGCGTAAGGATAATTTTAGGTCAGGTAATGGCTGTGGCTGCAGCTTTCAATTTGGGATAGTTGCTCCTGTCTAGTGGGTTAAACTTCATTTTAGTTTCATGTATTTGTTCTTTGCTAATAGGGCATGTGGTGTTATGAAAATGTATTTATTTATTTATTTGTTTTGTTTGAATGTTTTCATTAAAAAAGTCTTGAAAAATGTAACATAGGTTTCAAGCAGAGGTGAGCAGAAACACCTGTATAAAAAAAGTCAGCCTGCTGAATAGTGTGTGTATCTAACACAAAAGTTGGAAATACACATTCAAAACACTGTCTGGTTTAGTAGGTGGGAACAGTAGCTTTTTATCATAATGGCTATACTAATCATATTATCCTGGAATGTAATTGGCAGTACAGGTATAGATTAAAAGAATAGAATGTTGAATTATATTAAGAAATGCAGAGTGCAAGCAACAATGCTACAGGAGACACATTTGGAAAAAAATGAACATGTGAATTTGATAAAGAAAAGAATTCAGAATGGATGTTCAGCACAATATCAGTGACAAATGAATGGGGGAGTAATTGTACTAATTGATAGAGGGGCTTCGGTAGTGAAGAAAGAGGGGAAAAGGTAATAATGATAGATTTGTGGTAGTATGGGGGCTGTTGACAAGGCAGGAGGATTATGCCGGTATGTATTTATATTCCATCAAAAACTGCAGTTAGGGTCTTCCAAGATGGCTGCACATTGAGTAACAGCTTAATTCTAGCTTTCCCAGTATGAAAACAGAAACTCATCAGAGAAGCCCAGCAAACTTTTGTGTTTCTGGTTAAATTACAGTAACTGGCTAGTAAGTGCACTGCCTGGATACCAGGAAAAAGAAATACAGAAGCCCTGAAAGAAAATCAGCTACAAAAGATGAGGGAAAACACTGACTGGGAAACGTTCTGCAGCTATTCAGCAAAAAACAGTGCAACCTGCAGACATGACTTCCAGTAACCTTGAGGAAAGTGTAAGACACCTGCACACAGACCTGGTTAAAGTAAACAAACAACTAATGGAGCATAACCACCAAGAACCAAAAAGGCAGACCAAGTGAACCTCAACTGCACTTTATTGAAAATAACACCAGCAGTTAAGCGCTTTCATCCCAGAAGGGACTTCATCAGAACTTTTGGTGGTTTCAGTCCAGTGGTTCCCGTTTGTAGATATCTAATGGAGTATATCAACTCAAACAACAAAAGGCTGAAAAAAAATTAAAGAAACTTCAGATATTCAGGTGAGAAAAGAATGTGCATGTACCCGCACCAAAACATGGCACTTTGTTGGACATGAGAGTAACACAACAGGAGCAAATGTAGAAATAAAATCCAAGCATTTATTCACTAATGAATATTCCAAGTATAGGTAACAAATAGGAAAGTGCTTTCACTAGTTGTACTAGCTTCAGCATACCACAGTAAAATTAAGTTTCAAACAATCATTAATATAGTAATGACATCATTCTAAAAATTCAAACTCACCAGTTACATCCATTGCATACATTGTAACACAGCAACCATAACTGGTTAAAACACTTCTTAAAAACACACACATAGATATCAGTACTTCAGTGTCCTAGCTTTCAAGACTGGCTTAAAGGGGACATGATCATTTAAACCAGAGCCTCTGTTGGCTCTTAGTTTAAAAATCCATTGGACTTCAGCTCTCACAGTGTCATTAACTATGTCGCCCAGCAGCTGACTTACTTTCATATTCTCTATAATCAAAAACTTGAAGGTATGTCACTGCAGCATGTGTTTCACTTCCGCACTTAAGGGATTATTCTTTTCTTTTTTGTAATGGTGCTGCGGTAGCGTTGTCGCCTCACAGCAAGACGTTGTCCCGTTCGATTCTCAGCTAGAGTGTCTTCTGTGTGGAGGCATGCGTGAATGGGCGTGCCTTCGTTGAAGGTTGTGCATCAGGGCTGGTAACTGCACGTAAAAATCCACTACGAAACATTAGCGGACCGGAGTTCTGCTGTGGTGACCCCTAACCGGGATAAGCCGAAAGACACAACAACTTGAGGAATTATACTTTCATGCACAATACAAGTGATCTCTAATATGTTCACGTACCCTATGGTTTGTCTTTCCAACATAAAAAAATTTGCACTGCATGCAATGTGCAAGGTATATCAAGTCTTTACTATTACATTCACTTTGAGTTTAAAACCAAAACTGTTTGTGAGTGTCTGGATGTGTGAACACACATGTTTCATCTGCAAATGAGCAAAATTTGCTGCTCACACACTTTAAAATTCCATATACCTCATCTTTCCTGGAACTCGCTGTAGACTTGGTTGGATAACCCAGCATTCTTTTGAGAGACTTCCTAATCCTATAGCAGAAGTGGGGGTGAGGTCCAGTTGTTCGCCCTAACTGTTCATATATATGTAAGCTTGACCAGTTCTTCGTAATAATATTCCTAATGGCTTGGAAATCACTACTGTAAGAGATTGACATCTTTAACATGTCCCTCTGATAGTTCTGCGGCCGGTCACCCTTATATGGTGATGAGAAATATGGTTTGGCTCTTTTATGTCTAAGGGAGACAGCCAACTGTACACCCTGATTGATTTCTCTCTCCTTATATCCCCTCCTACTAAAATGCAGCCGCAAATTATCCAAACCATAATTATCATCTATGGCATGAAGTTTAGATGCTCTCAAGCACTGTCCATTAGCAAAATTCCAAAAAACATGAGGAGGGTTCATACTTGTCCTATGGACATATGCTGGACGATGGCACTCCTTACGATGGAGTTTAATAGTGATTCCCCCCATTATGTAATCTGGAAACATGTACATCTAAGTACTCAGTATCACTTGCAGAATACGTCCCCATAAATTTAAGAAAAATTGTAGTCCCATGTAAATATTCTAAAAAATAATCCAACTCTATTGCTGTACCAGTCCATAGGAAAAAAACACATATTTGACAAAATGATATCAAAAGTATATATTTCTCTTAAAGATTTCCGAAGTAGACACACTCTCCTGTTCCTGTTGTGCCAAGACCATATTGGTGTAGCTATTGGTACAAGGTGTGCCCATAACTATGCCCTTGGTCCGCAAATAATAGATACCATCAAAAATGAATAAGTTATGTTCTAGAATCATCTCAAGGAACAGACAAATTAAGTCTATCTCTGTTTCAATGTAAGAACTGTGTTGGGTAAGGAAGCACTTCACCATCTGAATTCCTCCCTGATTGGCTATCACAGTAAATAGTGATTGCATGTCCAATGTTACTATTAAGTACTGAGCTGGAGCTCCTTCCTCACCCATAGATTCATATAAATTACTTAAGTGCTGAGTATCTCATAATACCAGCGTACATTCATTAAGAACAGGGCTAAGCATCTTCTCTGCATATATAGATAGTGGCTCTGTCGGCTACTCCCTCCCTGCAACAATGGGTCTAAAGGGTGGCTTGGTGGGATGTTTATGTATTTTCAGCATACCTTGCAGTATAGGAACTACTGGATTCTTAACTGTAGAGAAATCATACAATTCTTACTATGGGCACCTACAAGAATGCATGGATCATGCTATCCCAAACAAAACCAAGGCTTACTCCTCCAAGAAAAGGAAACCAGCCTGGTGGGCCCCTGCCATAAACAAGCTGCACAATAGAAGGAGGAAACTAGTACAGAAAAGAGTAAAATCCCAAGAAGGGAAGACATCCCTGATCAGTATCAGCAAGAAACTACATTCCCTCATAAAATCATCCAAGGCTAGCTTCGAAAGAAAAATTGCCATGGACTCCAAAGATAACCACAAGGCATTCTTTAGCTATGTCAAGAATCTAAGTGGCAATTTTCAGATCTGCTCAGAGTTAGTGCTGAATGGCACAAAATGCACTGAACCGACCGATATTGCCAACATCCTGGCAGACAGGTTCAGTGCAAACTTTACCCCCCTCTCACCCCCAAAAGGGCCCATAACTATACCAGAAGAAAGTAGTGCCCCTGAAATCATAGACACTCAGGTTAAAACAGCCCTCTCCAAAGCCAAAAACACAGCATCAATGGGACCGGACTGTATCCCAGGCTGCATCCTACATGAGCTCAAAGATGAACTAACCCATCACCTAAACACACTATTTAAACTGGCGCACAGCAACAGTTATTCTGCTCCACACAGGTGGAGCCACAACGGACCCTGGGAACTATCGCCGTATAAGCCTGACTAGCTTGGTCTGCAAAGCTATGGAGTGCATCATCATGGATCTCATTAACAGAGACATTGGGAACCTCCAAACACTGGACCCTACCCAGTTCGGCTTTGTTAAGGGGAGATCATGCCTCCTAAACCTGGTGGACATTTTTGAGACAGTTACCAAGGCTGTAGATGAGGGAAAGGTGGTCCAAACAGCCTACCTAGACCTCGCAAAGGCCTTTGACACCATTCCCCACTCAGGTATTATAGACAAGCTCACCAGCCTGAACATAAACCCCTACATCACGAGATGGGTTGCCAACTGGCTCATGGACAGAACCCACATGGTAAGAGTTGTGGGAGCTAGGTCTGACTCTAAACCGGCTACAAGTGGCATTCCCCAGGGCTCAGTCCTAGAACCCCTCCTGTTCGGCATATACTTCTCAGAAGTACAGGAGGACTATGGCTGAACAAGTTCGCAGACAACTGCAAACTAGGGGCTATAATTGACTCTCCGGCTGACACAGACATCCTCCAAAAGGGTCTCACTGAGACAGATACCTGGTGTCAAAACCATGGCCTCAAGCTAAATGCCAAAAAGTGCATAGTCATCCCCTTTGGAAAAAACAAAGTACCCACAAACTACCACATAGATGGTAGCCCCCTAAATACGGAAGATGTAATAAGGGATCTGGGGACCCAAGTAGATAGTAACCACTACTTTGATAATCACATTGCCAAAGTGGTAGAAAATCCTGTGTGGCATACCCAATCACAAAAGGGTTTGCATCCAGATCAAAAGAGGTCATTGGGCCCCTCTACGCATCACTCATCAGACCCATCATAGAGTAAAATGCCCCATATGGGATGTACCTTACAAGACACCTGCAACAACTGGAAAGACCATAGAAGTACCTCACCAAGAGGATCACTGGCCTCAAGCAGATGCCCTATGTAGCTCAACTGAAGAAACTCCAGCTGTACTCTGTTGCATACCGCCTACTCAGAGGTGATCTCTGCCTGACATACAAGGCCTTGTCCAACCCAGAAATGATGGATATGCTCCACCTAAAGAAAAACATATCCCCTCGTGCCACACGCTCCAGGGAGCTAAACCTCACCACAACAATAACTAGGACGTGCTGGAGGGATAGATTCCTGTCCCAGAGACTTCCCAATGTCTGGAACAAGATTCCAGTCTACATTGGGCAGAGCTCCTCGCTAACCCTCTTCAAGAGAAACATTGACGAGTGGATGGGAAACAGAAAGTTTACCCCAGGGATCACTTCAATGGCTCTGCTGGACAGAGGCCCAGGGAACTAATGTAAGGGGGCAGCAAAAGCCAATACATTCTGGCTAGGCTTATAAATGCCTTCTGGCAGATAGCCTTGTACCTACCTATGAACCTGAGGTGATAATGTCACTGTTCTGATATTCCTGGAGCATGTGGGGTACTACATTGTACTCTACATAAATATCTTTAATGTCTATAACTTTGCAGGTGTCAACTTCACTCAACATCTCTTTCATAATTAGAAAATAAAACTCTCTGTCCAAAGTCACTAAAGTACCACCCTTGTCACCAGGTCTAATTACAATGGTAGAATCCAACCTAAGTTGTTCCAACACTAATCGTTCATCATAGGACAAATTAACAAAGCTCTTCTTCCTGTTATTATCATTCAATAATTCAGATGCATCATTTTCACACATTTTAACAACACTTCTAATACTGGTGAATTCTGTGGAACAAACAGACTGGGCTTCCTAAGTGGTCTATTACTTTCAACTTGGGCACTGTCATTATACATTACTTTAAGCATTATGTTCCTAATAAACAACCTTAAGTCCAAAACAGTCTCAGCTAAATCAGCTGGCTGTGCTGGAGTAAAGTAGTCCCTTCTCAAGGACAGACAGTTTAGAACCAGTTAAACACTTCTTTGAAATGTTCCAAACTAATAATTGGTCATGGGTGTCTACATCTTATTTATTGAATAATATCCCACCTCATCTGCTGGTTGCTTGCACTTGGTCCTCCCTCTACTGCGAGATCGCTTTGTAGTCTTTATGTTGGTGGGACGTATAGGTAGGGGTAGCTGCAGAAAAACAAACCCTTGATATTAGCTACTCTCTTCCTTGCGACTGGCATCTCAGGAGATGGATGTGGAGGCTGTGGAGGTGGAACTGCAGCATTATCAGGGGCAATTGTTGCTGTCACAGCATGATCAATATTATGGATATTCAAATGCGGTGATAAAACTACAAAAATCAGAGGTCAAAATGAAGAAAAGGCTGAAAGAAAGACTGAGTAGGAGACTGCTCATGAAGAGATGTTTCAAAGAAGAATAATAGAATTAGAAGACAGAGCATGTAGAGAGAACCTAGATTTTCAGCTGTACCAGAGAAGCTGTAAGGAACAGAATGTATTAATTTTAAGAAAGTGCAAATAAGCAGCTGCACTGGTATTCCACAGCAAGAGTTTTTAGTTGAAAGGACACATTGTGTATATGCTCCAAACCTGGCTATGAAAAAGCAACCTAGACTTTTCATAGTAAAGATGCAATCCTACAGCAGAAGTTGATTCTGACAAAACTATGGCAGAAGGACAAAGTACTAAAAGTGGGGGACAGCAGAGTGGGAGAATGATTACTCACTGTACACCAGGCAGAAGAGAAGTACATTTATTCCACTTTTCAGGGAATGTCGAGAAGCAGGCTTGAGATTCAAACTGTTGTACCCAGCTATCTTCAAAATATTCTTCCCTGGAAGGGCAACTTCATTTTTAATGAAGTACATATTAAGGAGGAAATACAAAAATGTGTCCAATGAAAAGTGAGCTGTGAAACACAAAGAAATTCTGCTGCTTGTTTGTCTGGTAGTAAAGTCCACAAAGTGACTGTGCCAGGAAAACATTTTCCATGTTTCACTGGAAAATGCTGGAGGGAAGGGAGCATAAGAGTTGACTAGAAGAATCGAGAGTACATTAGAAATAAAGCAGAGACAGGATTTGGGAGATTGAGATGAACAAGAATAAAGAAGAGAAGTGTGTCAGGAGTGATTTGTGACAGACGAGTACCAGTAAGAGTGAAAGTGAAGGTCTACAAAAGGGTAGTGAGACCAGCTATGTTGTATGGGTTGGAGACAGTGGCATTGACAAAAAGGCAGGAGTCAGAGCTGGATGCGGCAGAATTAAAGATGTTAAGATTTGCACTGGGTGTGACAAGGGTAGACAGGATTAGGAATAAGTATATTAGAGGGTCAGCCCAGGTTGGACAGTTTGGAGACAAAGCCAGAGAGGCGAGATTGCATTGGTTTGGACATGTGCTGAGGAGGGATGCTGGGTACATTGGGAAAATGATGCTAAGGGTGAAGCTGCCAGGTAACAGGAAAAGAGGAAGGCCTAAGATAAGGTTTATGGATGTGGTTAGAGAGGACATGCAGGTAGTTGGTTTGACAGAGCAAGATGCAGAGGACAGGAAGAAATGGAAACAGGTGATCCGCTGTGGCGACCCCTAACCGGGAAAAGCCAAAAGAAGAAGAAGAACAAGAATAAAACCAGTAACTTAGAAACTGACAAATGTGCGATTACAAAGCAGTAATTATATTTATGAAATATGACAGAACAAGAAAATCTGGAAATATTGGATGTTTTTGGACTCTGATGGACTTGTGGGAGATTCTGAAGTATATGCAATACTTAGTGTCATTAATGCTTGGAAAATATTTAGGGGAGAGGAAAAAAATGGAGGAAATTTACTGTAAGTAAAACATTTTTTTCTTAATAGTATTATTTGTTTAGTGTATGATTTTCTTTGCACTCTAAAGTAAAGTTTTCTCATTTATTTTTATGTGTAATATGGATACTATTGTAAACAGGTGCTCCTGTTTTTTTGTTTTTTTTTTCCTTTGTCTTTCTCCCTTCTTCTCTCTTTCTCCTTGTTCAGTTTTAAGAAGTGTAGGCACTGCAGTTTAAAAAAAAAGAAGAAAAACCTGGTTAAAAGGGCATGGCAAAAGAAAACAATTACTGTGCTTTTTCTCATTCTTGTATGGGGGAATGACTGGATTAAGGCTATTGACTTGATCTAGTAACAACTTTTAAGATAAAAGAAGTAAATAATAAAGAATATTTAATATTATAAGGCTTTTTTTTCTAGCAAATAAATGTATGCTTAGTAACAATTCTGCAACTGATCCTCATGTCTCCATGGTGACATTCTGATAAAGGGAATTTGGCTACAATCTGATAAAGAGAAATTGGCTAGAAAAAAAGAAAAGTTGGCTAGGAGATGATGTTCTCTGGAAGAATGTAGGTGTTTCCCCAGGCTAGTTATGCTGTAAAGATAAGACAAATCCAGACAGCACTTAATAGAAGCACAGGCTGCACCATGTGTCTTAGCATGGATAACTTTTCTTTTAGGTTAACTCAAGTCTATGAATGTGGCTGTCAGTCTGGGACACTTGTTCCCATTACAAGGGTAAAAGTTCAAAATTTGAATATGTACATAGTTTTGTGTGTTAGTATTAAGTCAATAGGTCTTAGGGGGGGTGTTGCGAGGTGTGTGTTTGACGGCTTTCAGTAAAACAAAAAGATATTCTTCGTGTTTCACTGTTGCAGTCATCACACTTGGGTTATCTGCCTGCAGGTTGCCCTCAGTCGGCCCGAATACCAGAGACTTAGTATTTCTGCATTGGTTGCTGTCGCTCCAGGACTGACGTCAGGTTGTCAGGGGTATAAATCAGGCAGCCGACACCATTACATCAGTCTTTCTTACCGAGGATCCCGAAGTAGAAGCAGTTTGCACGAGTGCCGGTCGGCCGATACCTGAGTTTTCATTTCTGAATTGAATCATCCTGAACTTTTCTAAAGCCAAGTGCCCCGTTGGGGATCCTTTTTTCTTGCTCTAACCGATGTCAGAAAAAGTTAACAATTGTCTCGCCTGTGGAAATCAACTACCACACTGAGATTTACATTTTTAGTGCATCACCTGTTTAGGCCCAGACCACGACGTACCTCTCTGTTGGTTTTGTGCTTTGTTCAACATCCGAACTATTCATCGTCGGGCCCTTATTGTCACTAAATACTTTCTCTCCTGATCTCTGTATTCCGAAATGGCTTCAATAAGCCATCTGACTACCAATCTTCCGAAAAAACGTAAGGATAAAGACAGAGACAGACCGCACAAGTGCAAAATTGCCGACGACGCTTACGTTAAGCTAGTCGTCACTTCGTTGGTACTCAGTGAGGTGTTTTCGCAGCCCCTGATGCCTGCTTTGATGGATTTGCAGGCCACTACCAAGACCCGTTCAGAGTTCGGTATGCCGTAAGACTCTTCTTTGACTACAGAACCTGCTGATGTCTCTACCTTGGATGGGTCCAGAGCCGCTGTGCAGGCATCGGCTTCTGAAGAAGTTCTTCGTACTACCGATGTTCGACACAAACCTATGACTTTTTTCACGTCCTCAGTTCTGTGTAAAACTACTGAGTTTCTAAGGCCAAGAGTACGAGCTGTGCCTAAATAAACAACGACACATACTCAATCACCTGCTTCCTTGCCACAACATCAAATGCTTAAAATGGCAGAAGACCTGATTATGCTGATTAGGGGAAGCCAGCCTTCCCCTGCTAAGAGAAAAAGAGACTTGTCCCCAGCAGCTTTAACAGACCAAGAGTCCGACGACTCTGAGATTTCTGAATATGAAGGCATGCCTTTATCTGCTTATGAGGATTCAGATGCAGAGGAATCCATTCCCTCTGCTTCTCTTCCAGAGGATTTTTCTTTTGGTGAAACCCTGCATACTCTAAGAGAGTATTTCCACTGGGAATGCCAAGACTATCCTCAGTTCAAAAAGAGACTCAGAGAATTTTTAGATTTGCCATAACATAGACCTTTAGCAATACCCCCAGTTCTGGATGTTGTGGATGATGTCTTTACGGAATCCAGTCTAACTTAGGAAACCAGACAGGTACTACAGAGTTCCTGACTCTCACAAATTTCTTTTCAGAAATCCTAATGCTGACCCAGAGATCATCTCCCAGGGGCCTAAAGGTGTAAAAGCAACTACAGCTAAGAATCCCACCCCTTCGGACAGGGATGCCAGAGCTTTAGACAGATGGGGTAAAAAAGTATACACCTCTACAACTCTCGCCATTAGGGCATTGAATTGCCAGTTTCACATGCTGAAGTACCAGCAACATGTTATGGAACTTGTTAAGCAAAAGTTAGCTATTTTTATAGACTGTGCAGAAAATAAAGAATTACAAGAGCTTATGCATTCTGCAAGCCAAGTCAGCAAGCATACTTTGCAATGTGGCTGTGATGCCCTAGAAGCATCTTGCAGGGCAGCAGTCACTGGTTCTGTACTGAGAAGGCATGCTTGGCTTAAGGAGCAGACCTTACCAGACCATGTAAAATCAAAATTACTAGATGCTGCTTTGAACAAGGACAATCTGTTTGGCACAAAAGCAGAAGAGGTTCTTGAAAAGATGGAAGAAAAAGGTAAATCTATGCAAGTACAGCCTCCTAGATTCAGTAGGCATTGCCCCTCGAAGCATTGGTCATTCCCAGCCCCCTCAAGGCCATCTCAAACTAGACCCAGGGGAAACAGACTCCCCAGACTACAGTCTCAGGGTATGTAGAGATCTAAGCAATGGAGTGCCTCCACTTCAAAAACACGGAGTGCTAAGCCACCCCCTTATGGAAAGAATTCACAATGACTTCTCAATTCCACTCCTCACCTCTGCCCAACTGCTCATGTCCCTAGGAGGAAAACCTGCCCATCATGCAAAAAGCTGGACTTCCATCACCAAAGACCGATGGGTCCTCAACATTATATCCCAGGGGAACAATTTTACCTCCACTCACTGCCAACCCCAAAAGGGTTACCAGATCTTCCTCCAAACCAGTGGGCAGAGGCACAAAACCAAGTTCAATCCCTGCTCTCCATAAGGGCAATCCAGCCTGTTCCTGCAGAGCAGATAGGTCAAGGGTTCTATTTGAGACTTTTCCTCATACCCAGAAAAGAGGGCACTTGGCGCCCAATCCTAGATCTTTCCATTCTAAACACCTTCCTGGTGGTACCTAAATTCACAATGCTCACCCTTCAGCAACTTCTTCCTATGCTGGCCAAAGATGCCTGGTTAGCCACCCTAGACCTAAAAGAAGCCTATCTGCACATCCCTATCAGGGACTCGTTCAGGAAATACCTACGCTTCAGGGCATGATCTATGCATTATCAGTTCTCTGCACTTCCCTTTGGCTTATCCACTGCTCCCAGAGTATTCACAAAATTTCTGGCTCCAGCCATTGCTTACTGCAGACAGAGAAAAATTCAAATTTACCCGTACTTGGACGACTGCCTGATTCAGGCAGACAGTCAAGAAATACTGTTGCAGCACCTGACATTTGTAAAGAACCTTCTAATCTCTCTGGGGTACACTATCAATGAAAAGAAATCAAAACTAGTCCCCAGTCAAAAAAATTGTATTCCTGGAAGCAAGCTTGGACACAGCATCCCAGATGGCATTCCTTAATCCAGAAAAAACAAGCCTATCTGACAGGCTACTTCACTCAAATGGCCAACAGAACCCAGCTATCTGCAAGGAAAATCCTGCAGGCCCTAGGGTTCATGGACTCTTACATCTTAGTAATTCCATATGTCAGATTGCATATGAGGAAACCTCAATGGTACTTAAAAAGTCTTTGGTGCCAACATTCTAAGGTCCTGGAAGTTGTCATTCCTATCATGCCTCGTCTAATGACAGAGTCTCTTTGGTGGGCAGCAGCATGCAACCACAACAAGGGACTTCCCTTTACTCAACCCCATGCCACCCAGACCCTTACCACAGATGCGTCAGACTATGCCTGGGGGGCACACCTTGATGACAAGTGCATTCAGGGCCACTAGAACCCAAGTCAAATTCATCTGCACATCAACCAAAAAGAGATGCTAGCTGTTCAGCACGCTCTAACAGCTTTCAGATCCCTACTCTCACCAGGGCCCTTACTAATAAAAACAGACAACACCACAGTTATGTGGTACATCAACAGGCAGGGGGAAACCCACTCTTACCCACTCTGTAGGCTAGCCACAGCCCTATGGAACACAACCTTGGACATGCAGGTCCATCTGCAAGCTCATTTCCTGCCAGGTAAACAAAACTCACTGGCAGAAGACTTGAGCAGAAATCTCCTTGACCCACACGAGTGGCATTTAGAGCCCAGCACCTTCAGCCTTCTAATCCAGAAATGGGGGACCCCAGAGGTGGACCTCTTTGCCTCCCCCTGCAGTCACCAGCTCAGCAAATTCTGCACCTGGACACCTCACAGCAGGGCCTGGAAAGTGGATGCCCTATCCTTCAAGTGGAAAAACCTCTCAATCTATGCATTTCCCCCTCAGCCCCTTTTCTCAAGAATATTAAGATAAGACTGAACAGACCAAGGACAATCCTGATTGCCCCGGACTGGTACCCACTACTATGCAGCCTGTCATTGGTGCCACCCTGGCACCTACCCCAGAGCCCAACCCTCCTCACTCAGCAGGGGGGGACAGATCTTGCATCAGCAACTGCAAACCCTGAATCTTGCAGCCTGGCTCATTCCTTGAATTCCCCCCCAGTGACTAGCCTAAGAAAGCAGGTGCTGGATGTCATTCTTGAAGCCAGAAGACCCAGTACAAGGAAATCCTATGCTGATAAGTGGAAAGGGTATTGCTCCTGGATTCAGTCTAAAGGAGAGGACACAGCACTGCCCTCCCTACCTCTAATCCTGGATTACCTAGCAGATCTCCTCCACAGAGGCCTTTCCTTCACCTCCATTAAGATCCATGCCTCTGCCATCTCGGCTCATTACAACACTGAGCCACCTCTCTTCTCTCACCCTCTCATCAGACAGTTCCTAAGATGGGCAAACAACTTAAGGCCACCAAGGAGAGCACCCACCCCTGCTTTGGACCTTAACTTTGTACTGGAAAAGCTCACGCTACCCCCCCCCCCTTTGAGCCTGCAGCATCAGCAGAGTTAAAATTCCTGTCTTGGAAAACAGCCTTGCCTCTAGCCATCACTTCAGCTAGAAGAGTGTCTGAGCTACAAGCATTTATAGCTGTGGAACCCTTCATTATTTTTCATGCTGACAGGGTCTTCCTCAAGACTAATCCTTCCTTTATGCCTAAAGTGGTGTCCAGTGTGGCTATTTGCCAACCTTCTTTCCTAATCCTCAAAATAAAGGGGAAAGGATCCTGCACTTCTTGGACGTGCACGTGCACGTGCACAGACAGCTCAGATTCTACCTGGATAGGACTAAGCCCTTCAGGAATCTGACCTGTTACTACTCAGTTTTGCACCAGGGACAGAGGGCAAGGCCATTTGAAAACAGGCAGTTTCCAAATGGATAGCGCACTGTATCCATTTCTGCTACAAACACCATGGGAAACAAACCCCTCAGGGGGTTAGAACACATTCCACTAGGGCAACCTCTACCTCTACAGCATTCCTCAGGGGAGTCCCTACTAGGGACATTCTGGAAGCTGCTACCTGGAGTTGTGTACACACATTAACCAAGCATTATCACCTGCCTATCTTTTCCAAATCCAGGGCGGGTTGTGCAGCACAGCAGTCCTGCAGGGCATACTAGCCAGCCCAAACTCTTCTTGACTGCCTCCACCACTTCTTCAGCTTTGGGAATCAACCCAAGTGTGATGACTGCAACAGTGAAACACGAAGAACATAGTACAGTTGTGTACACTTACCATAAATGCAGATGTTCGAGTGTATTCACTGTTGCAGTCCTGGTTTCCCTCCCTCCAGCCCCCTTCTTTCTCTCTCTCTCTCTCTGTATATTACTCTCCTCTTACAGGGGTATTTATATTGTTTAATTTTTACTGGTGGTGAGTTTCCCACCATAGCTTTGCTCCCTGTTGGAGGGCTCCTGACATTTGGGTCAAGAAAAACTGATGTAATGGCATCAGCTGTCTGTTTTTATACCCCTGATGACCTAAAGTCAGTCCTGGAGCGACAGCAACCGAAGCAGAAATACTAATTCTCTGGTATTTGGGCTGACTGAGGGCTACCTGCAGGCAGATAAACCAAGTGTGATGACTGCAGTAGTGAATACACTCGAACATCCACATTTATGGTAAGTGTACACAGCTGTACTTTTTGTAAGATGTGACATAGGCTCAAATGAATATGACAAGAAACAACTGTATAAAAACCTGCCAAACAGTGTGTGCATGTAAAGCAAAATCTGAAACTAGACATTTAACAAAAAAGCTATTATACTTAAAATATAGGAATAACATTTTTTTAGTACAATGATGCTTAAATGTCAATGGTCTTACAGATAAATACAAAAAAGAAAGAGTAGTGAACTGTATTAAAATATGTAGAGTACAAATAGTTATGCTACAGGAGACACACTTGGAAAGAACTGAACATGTGAATTTGATAAAGGTTTTCAGGATGGTTATTCAGCAGAATACCTAGGACAAAGGAAAAGAGGAGTACTTAATTGCAAGAGGAGTACCAGTAGTGACAGAAGAGGATAAAAAAAGATAATAATGGTAGATTTGTAGTGCTAAATGGCTATTGGCAAGGGAGAAGGATTACACTGGCATGTATTTATATAACAGATAAAAATGCTATAATGGTCCTTAAGAAAATTCTGAGAGAAATAATCAGATTTCAGCAAGAAATATTACTTATAGGCGGGGACTGGAATTTGATTTCCAGCAGTGAAGATGTGTCTGGGGATCCAGAAGGGAAAGTATAACAAAGGGGGGTAGACTTTTGAAGAAATTCATGAAACTATTTGGCATGGAGGATGTGAATTCAGTAGTAGGAGTTGAGTGAATTTACATATTATTCCCCAAGATCTAATAACTGGGCTAGGCTAGACAGAATTTATATTTCACAGGAACGTGTGCATTTAATTGAAGGTCTTGATACGCACTAAATAATTATGTATCGATAACTCTTTCAGATCATGCGCCAATAATAACTGAAATAAAAAAACACAGGGTAATGAAATAAAAATGAGAGACTGGAGGTTTCTCACCTATTTTTGAAAAGAGAGGAATTTAAGGAATGGATAGTGGAAATTATTCACGCAGTATTTGAGAAGATAGAAATTTCTTCTGAAAATATAGCTAGGGAGTGGGATAAAATTAAAGGGGAGTTTAAAAACAGGGAGGAAGTAAAAGAAAGGATGGTATGGTTAAGAAATAACAAGAATTATTTAGATGGCTGGCAAATGTTAAATTATTGCAGAATAGGGGGAATCTCACCGAAGAAGAGGATCAACTACAGAATACTAAACAGAAAATAAGGGATTACCTTGATAATATGCATGAGTTTAGAAAGACTGCTGTTAAAAAAACTGTTTTTTGATAATAAATATATAATAGAGCACAAAAACATTTAGCACAACAACTCAAGCAACAGAAAGTAGAAAGGGGTGTCGCCAAGCTTATGGAGCCTATAAGATGGAAGGTAACAAGAGATCCTTTAGAGCTATTAGAATTATTTTGGAAATTCTGTGAAAGTCTGTATACAGCAGAGAAATATAAAAATCAAGAAGATACAAATGGAAATAGTTCTGAAAGAATTAACTGTGCCAAGGTTAGAGGTCAGTGAGGCTCAGTTTCTAACAGGATAGGAGGAGATGAGATAAAAATTGTGATGTATAACCAGTCTGTTGGAAAGTCCCCAAGAATAGATGGCATTCTTGTGGCATTTGGAAGCTAGGAGGGAAAAGTTTGATAAAGAACTAGAAGGTTTTGTTTAACAATATTTTAAGAGGAGAAGTACCAACAACCTAGAAGAAAGTCGTGGTAGTTTTAATACCTGAGGAGGGTACAGATCCATCAGATCCAGCTTCATACAGGCCCCTTTCAATACTAAACCATAATTATAAAGTGTTTGTGCCTATAATGGCTAAAAGAATGGCAAATGTTATGCCAGCATTGATAGATATGGATCAGTGTGGTTTCGTGGAGGGGAGATAAACATTTGGCAACATTAACAGAACAGTGATGATCCAGAGGGAAGCAGAATGTAAGAAAATACCACTGTCATTGGTTGGTCTTGTTGCAGAGAAAGCATTCAACAGAGTAAGCTGGGACTTTATTTGCAGGGCAATGGAAGCATTTGCATTCCCTAATAAAATTATAAAGTTGATTAGGAGGATATATGAGGGATCAGAGGTGAAAATTAAGGTGATTGAGGTCCTCTCTGATAATTTCTACTTGAGCAGAGGAACCAGGCAGGGGTGTCCTTTTCCCCTTTATTTGCATTGTATTTAGAACCATTGGCAAAGAAAATATGAGACTCAGAAATTCAAGGATATAATTGGTATGGTAGTGAAGAAAACTGACTTTATTTGCAGATGATATTTTATACTTGACATAACCAGAAAGGGACATGATAGCATTATAGAACATTTTGAGGCGGTTTCACATTTTTTGGGATAAAAAAATTAATGAAGCTAAAAGAAAAGCAATAGTGGTAGGTTATGTACCCCAGACTTGAATGGGTTCAGCAATATCCATATTTATAGAGATATGATAAAATTAAGTATTTAGGAGTATGGATTAAAAATGATTCTGGTGTGACAGCTAAGGATATGTGGGAAGAGACTAAACAAAAGTTAATACAAAAATTGAGAAATTGGAAGCTCTGCTATATGGAGATGGATAGTAAGATGCAAGCAATTAAAATGTTTTTAGTCCCTTTAGTCTATTTTTATCAACCAGTGGAGAAGTTATGGATAGCATTTAATAAAGAGACGAAGGAATTTATCTGGGAGGGGAAGAAGGCAAGAGTCAAGTGGGTAAGCTGATTCTTCCAGTAGAGCAATGTGGATTGGGATTACCCGATTGGAAGGGGTATTTCAGAGTAACACAGTTAAGACTCCTATACATAGCAGAAGCAGAAAACTGTAATTCAAAGTGGAAAGGGATATTGCTGAAATGCAGGCAGCTCAAGAAACAAGGAGAGACTGGGATTTTGGATGTAGACCTTTAAGGAGAATAACAATAATCATGCAGAAATGTAAGCAGCAAAAAACCAACAAGGACCAAGACAGCTAAAACAATAAATTTAATTGTTAAGCATAAAAGATGAGCACTTTCAGACAATTCCTTCGGCAGATCAGAGAACAAAGTGTGTTTAACAGTTTTAAGTAACACTTGACCAATCACAGACTCAAAGCTGCACCACACCGCTTTTCTCTTTTTCACAGCTCTTGCTTATAGCAAGTTAACCATTTTAGTGCTTGAGCTTGCATTCTCTCAAAATGGGTTTTAGGGGAAGCATTCAACCCTGGGGGTTTATCAGCTTGTAAATCTGCTATTCAACTGGCTTCTGACAGTACTATTCGATTGCGTATATCATCCAATGTTTTATCTGGTTCACATAACTGTAGAACCATGAAAGTAAAGTTATGTTCTGGTTTATTTAACTTGTGCTGATATAAAGCATTGGTATTTTTACTAAGTCTAATGTCACTTAGGTGCTGCACTGTGCTGTCTTTTAAGCAACTTTTACACAAAACAACTACCAGCTTCAATACAAAGTTGCCTGCAAGTGAAAGGGTCAGGACTTATTGTTACCGACGATGCAAGGCATGCAAAGAAATATCTAAAAACAACACTTTCATACACCCGATTACAGGATGATAAGATACCAACCTAGACTCTATGCTGATTGTTGCTCTTGCAATGTTATATATCTTGCCAAATGTGGATCCTGCACTTCGTTTTATGTGGGCAAAATGAACAGAAGATTAAAAGACCGCATATTGATTGCTGATAAACCCCCAGGGATGAATGGATATCTTCCCCTAAAACCCATTTTGAGAGAACGCAAGCTCAAGCACCGAAATGGTTAACTTGCTATAAGCAAGAGCTCTGAAAAAGAGGAAAGCGGTGTGGTGCAGCTTTGAGTCTGTGATTGACAAAGTATTACTTAAAATAGTTAAACATACTTTGTTCTTTGATCCGATGAAGGAATTGTCCGAAAGTGCTTATATTTTATGCTTTATAATTAAATTTATGGTTTTAGCTGTATTGGTCCTTGTTGTTTTTTTGCTGCTTACATTTGTAATTTGTCTGAACCAAGATGGACTTTTATCCTTTGTTTGCTGGGTTTTCTCCACATAATCATACAGAATATTATATTCGTAAAATAGCAGAAAGTATTCTAAGAACTAAGTTAACACGGGAATGGAGAAAGGAGATTCTGCCAAAAGGGATGACTGCAATTAGGGATACAGATACTAGGCAAGAGGGGGCTGCAATTTATTGGAGGAACCTGGCAAAGGAACCAAGGTATTGGGAGCAAATAACTAGAGAGGGAGAAGTAATGGATTGGGAAGAGGCCATGAATTTATTTGGACTGCAGGTTAAAGATTGCCTTCCCTTTCAAGAATTGATATCTGAATATGGACAAAGAAAAAGAAATGGGGTGATCCTAAAAAGACCAGCACTAGTAGAGTTTCTTAGTAGACTCTGGAACAGAAGCTGCCATTAAAAAAGGAATAATTAGTACAGCAAATAAAATATTGCATGATAACTATAAGAATTAACCAGGAGGAGGAGGTTAGAAAGGATTGGGAAGAGAGATTGGATAAGCAGTTCACAAAGAAACAATGGGGGAGTATATGTATGTCTCCCAAATATGTAAAACAATTTAGACGATTTAGGACTTTTGCTTGGAATTGTTTACATAGGTACTTTTATACCCCAAGTAGACTCCAGAGAATGTTTCCTCAGGTGGATGGCAAATGTTGGAGGTGTGATGGCAAAGAAAGATGTAATTGAGAACATATTTTCTGGGAGTGTAATGAGTTGTCAGACTTTAAAATCCCTGCAGACTAATGTGTCAGAGATGCTGGGTGAGCTAATTGGTGTAACTAGGGAAATTGTTTTTTCTGAACTATGATATACAGTCAGAATTGCCTAGACATATAAGGCCTTGCTGAGTCTAATTATGGTGACTGCCAAAAAAGCAATGGAAATCAAAGTCTAAACCAACTGTACTAAAAGTAATGAGCATAGTAACAGAGATAAAACAACTGGAAATGGGATTTTTAGAAAAGGGTAGAAGCAAATTACATATGAAAAAAGGGAATTGTGGGAACAATACATACAGGGGAGGAATGAGGTTTAAAAAGAGGCAGGTTTTGAATCCACTGTGTAATGATTGACTGAGAATGATTGGTTAGATTATAAGTGATGTATAATTGCAACTAGAATTGTGTCAGTATGGGTTGTGATGTACAGTGCTTGCAGCTAGGATTGTGTCAATATGGTTTGTTTTCATTTATATAAATGTGTGATTGCCTGTGTCATAAGTGATAATTTAATGAAGCTGTTTCTTGCTTAAAAAACACTGCAATTAGAAAGCTTAAAGTTTTTTTGGGAGCAATAATGAGCTTTCAGCGGGGAATATTACTAAGGGTGGAGACTGGAATTTGATTTGCAATAATAAGGATGTATCAGTGGGCTCTAGAAGGAAAATATATTAAAAGAGGGTAGATTTTTGAAGACATTTATGAAAATATTTGGTATGGAAGATGTGAATTCAGTAGTAAGAGCTCAGATGTAATTCACATATTATTTTCCAAGATGAAGTAACTGAGCTAGATTATATGGAAAGTGTATTTCACATGAAGGCTTTGACACATCTATTAACTGTTTCAGATCATGCCACGATAAAAAGTAAGATAAAAATGAAAGATAATGAAGTAAATATGAGACATTGGCAATTACACACCTACCTTTTAAAAAGAGAGGAATTTAAGAAGTGGATAGTAGAAATTATTTGAGGGTTATTAGGGAAGATACAAGTATTTTCAGAAGTTATAGGTAGTGAGTAGGATAAAATAAAAATGGCGTTTAAAAATGAGGTCAAAGTAAAATGGAAAAATGGAAAAAGATATGGTTAAGAGGTAATAGGAATTACTTAGAAGGCTGACAAAGGTTAAAGTTTTGCAACCTATGGAGAATTTCACAGAAAAGAGGAGCAAATGCAGAGTCCTTAAGAGAATATGTGGATTATGTGCATGAGTTTAGAAAGAGTGCTGTTAAGCAAATATTTTTTTTTATAGTAACTCCAGAGCACAAAAACTGTTACCATAACAACTTAGGCAACGGAAAGTAGAAAGAGTCGTTGCCAAATTTAGGGAGCCTTTTACAAGAAAAATAACTTGATATCCTGTGTAGGTATTGGAGATCTTCTTCTTCTTTCGACTGCTCCCATTAGGGGTTGCCACAGCAGATAAACTGTTTCCATTTCTTCCTGTCCTCTGCATCTTGCTCTGTCACACCAACCACCTGCATGTCCTCTCTCACCACATCCATAAACCTTATCTTAGGCCTTCCTCTTTTCCTGTTACCTGGCAGCTTCATCCTTAGCATCTTTTTTCCCAATATACTCTTCATCTCTCCTCTGCACATGTCCAAACCAACGTAGTCTTGCCTCTGTGGCTTTGTCTCCAAACCTTCCAACCTGGGCTGACCCTCTAATATACTTATTCCTAATCCTGTCCATCCTCGTCACACCCAGTGCAAATCTTTACATCTTCAACTCTGCCACGTCAAGCTCTGACTCCTGCCTTTCTGTCAATGCCACTGTCTCCAACCAATATAACATAGCTGGTCTCACTACCCTCTTGTAGACCTTCACTTTCACGCTTACTGGTACTCGTCTGTCACAAATCACTCCTGACACTCTTCTCCACCCACTCCATCCTGCCTGTACTCACTTCTTCACCTCTCTTCCACACTCATCATTACTTTGAACTGTTGATCCCAAGTACTTAAACTCATCCACCTTCTCCACCTCTACTCCCTTCATCCTCACCATTCTTCTATCCTCCCTCTCATTCACACACTTATATTCTGTCTTAGTCCTGCTGACCTTTATTCCTCTTCTCTCTAGAGCATATCTCCACCTCCCCATGGTCTTCTCTACCTGTTCCCTACTCTCACTACAGATCACAATGTCATATGCAAACATCATAGTCCACGGGGACTCCTCTGTGATCTCGTCTGTCAACCTGTCCATCACCATTGCAAAAAAAAAGGGCTCAGAGCTGATCCTTGATGTAATCCCACCTTCCCACCTTCACCTTAAACGCATCCGTCACTCCCACCACAGACCTCACCACTGTCACACTACCCTCGTACATATCCTGTACCACTCTTACATACTTCTCTGACACTCCCGACTTCCTCATACAGTACCACAACTCCTGTCTAGGCATCCTGTCATATGCTTTCTCTAAATCCACAAAGACACAATGCAACTCCTTCTGACCTTCTCTGTACTTCTCCATCAACACTCTCAGAGCAAACATCGCATCTGTAGTGCTCTTTCCTGGCATGAAACCATGCCGCTGTTCACTAATCATCACCTCCCTTCTTAACCTAGCTTCCACTACTCCTTCCCATAACTTCATGCTGTGATTGATCAGTTTAATCCCTCTGTAGTTACTACAGCTCTGCACATCACCCTTATTCTTAAAAATCGGTACCAAAACACTTTTTCTCCATTCCTCAGGCATCCTCTCACTTTCCAAGATTTCATTAAACAATCTAGTTAAAAACTCCACTGCCATTTCACCTAAACACCTCCATGCTTCCACAGGTATGTCATCTTGACCAACAGCCTTCTTCATAGCTATCCTTACTTCCTCCTTGCTAATCCATTGCACTTCATGATTCACTATCTGCACATCATCCAACATTCTCTACCTCTCATTCTCTTCATTCATCAACCCCTCAAAGTACTCTTTCCATCTGCTCAACACACTCTCCTCGCTTGTGAGTATGTTTCCCTCATTATCCTTTATCACCCTTACCTGCTGCACATTTTTACTAGCTTGGTCCCTCTGTCTAGCCAATCGGTATAGGTCCTTTTCTCCCTCCTTAGTGTCCAACCTTTTATGCAACTCTTCATACGCCTTATCCTTAGCCTTTGCCACCTCTCTCTTTGCCATGCACCTCATCTCCTTATACTCTTGTCTACTTTCATCTCTTTGACAATCCCACTTCTTCTTCGCTAAACTCTTTCTCTATATACTCTCCTGTACTCCCTCATTCCACCACCAGGTCTCCTTGTCCTCTTTCCAGATGTCACACCAAGCACCTTTCTAGCCATATCTCTTACTAGCTCTGCTGTAGTTACCCAGCTATTCGGTAACTCTTGTATTAGAGATATTATGGAAATTTTATGAAAATTTGTATAAAGCAGAGAAATGTGAAAATTAAGAGCCCAAATGTAATTATTTATGGAAGACATAATTATGCCAAGATTAGAGACAGATGAGGCTCAAAAACTGACAGTTAAGATGGAAGAAGAAGAGATAAAAATGGTGAAGTAAGATCAAGCTTCTGGAAAGTCTCCAGGAACAGATTGTATTCCTTTGGAAGTTTCAAAATTAGGAGGGAATAAAGTGCTAAAGATCTGGAAGAGTTTGTTTACCAGCATTTTAAAAGGAGGGTATGCACCATCTTCTTGGAAGAAAGCCATGGTGGCTGTATTGTCTGAAGATGTTAAAGACCCATCAGACCGAACATCATACGGACCCATTTCAATTTTAAACCATGATTATAAAGTGTTTATGTCTATACTAGCTAAAGGGAATGGTAGAGGTATTACCAAATTTTATGGAAATGGATCATTGTGGTTTTGTGGTGGGGAGGCAAACACTGGATAACATTAATAGAAAATGGTGGTCCGGATGGGAAGCAGAATGTAAGAAAATGTCACTGCTGTTGGTGGGTCCTGTTGCAGAGAAAGTATTCAAAAGAGTTAACTGGGATTTTATGAGTTGGGCAATGGAAGGATTTGCATTCCCTTATACAATAATAGGGTTAACTGGAGGGATGTATAAGGGATCGGAGGCAGGAATTAAAGAGGGAGGGTTCCTTTCTGACACGTTGTGGCTGAACAAAGAAACCAGGCATGGGGTGTCCTCTTTCCCCTTTGTTGTTTTTTTTATATTTAGTGCCATTTGGGAAATAAAAGAAGTGACTCAGAAACTCAAGGATATAAATTGTATGGTAATCAAGAAGAGTTGGTTGTATTTGCTGATGATATTATTTTTGCACATCATAAATGCAGAAAAGGGTATCTCATTATTGTGGAACATTTTCCGACAGTTTTAAGTTTTATAAAATTAATTATAAAACAAGGGCTATAGCAGTAAATTATGTACTCACACTTAAATTGATTCAGCAATGCCCTTATTTATGTAGACATGATAAGATAAAGTATTCAGGAGTATGGATTAAAAAGGCTTTTGTTATGACAGCCAAGGACATGTGGGAAGTGACTAAAAAAGATAATACAAAAACTGAGACTCTGGAATCCCTTATTTATGGATATCAGAAGTGTACCTGGTTCAACCAGAGCTCTGGGCCTTTACTGTGAACTAGAGCCCCACCCCCTCCACTCTTCAAGTAAAGAGAAAAAAAAGAGCACGTCACTGTAGTAAACTGATCGATACATTGTAAGTGATCAGCTTATTACAGTTAGATCTATGCCTCATTTGCCGCCCCAGCTCTTCTGTTCCATTGAAGAGTAAAAAAAAAGAACATTCCTTCTACTGGCATAACAGTCAGGTGGTCAGACGCATGACACCTCCCCCTCCAAACAGCCCTTAACCCTACCTCACCTAATTTCTTTTAAACTGTTGAAACAGTTGCTAGAGTTTGTACCCTGCCTGCACGGAGTGCTACAACACACAGGTTTTAGTTAAAAACAAATTGCTACAGTGTAGCAATTACTGCAGTTTTGACCACACACTGAGCACTACAGCTCTTAGGTTTGATTACAAATGCAATGTCAGCATTTAAAAGTCTGTATTGCATTAGCAAAAGATTGGGATCATCTGTTCGCGCTCAGCAACACTTTATGCGTGGGGCAGTTGCCCCTCTCATCCCACCCTAGCGATGCTGCTGATGGATATGGATAGTAAGGTACAAGCAGTGAAAATGTTTTTAGTCAATTTAATTTTATATATGGGTCAGGAATGCTTTTATCAACAAGAGGAGAAGTTGTAGACAATAATTAATAGTGAGTTAAATTAATTTATCTGGGAGGGGAAGAGGGCAAGCATCAAGTGGAATAAGTTGATCCTTCCAATAGAATAAGGCAGTGTAGAATTACTTGATACAAAGGTGTATTTTGGAGGTACACAGTTAAGGTGCATATACATAACACAAGCAGAAGGTTATAATTCAAAATAGAAAAGGATGATGATGAAGGAGCGGGAAGTTTGAGGAGTAAAGAGAGAGGGGGGATTTTGGATGCAGATCCTTACAGTGGATAATAACTGTACAGAATACTGCAGTCATAGAATGTCAAAACGTATTCTAAGAATTAAGCCAACATGAGAACTGGGGAAGGAGATTTTGCCAATAGAGGTGGCAGCAAGTAGGGGTACAGAAAGGGGGGAAAACTGGCAAATTAAACCAAGATATTTGGAGCAAATGACTAGAGTGGGAAAGGTAATAGAGTGGGATGAGGCCAAGAAGACACTTTGATTGCAGGCTGGAGACTGTCTTCTATATCAGGGAATGATATAGGGAATGATGTCAGAGTAGACAAAGTGAAGGAGATAGGGTAATCTTACGTGAAAGTCTAGAACAGAAGCTGTCCTTAAAAGGGGCTAATTAGCAGGGCATGTAAAACATTGCATAACAACTGTAAGAATCAATCTAAGGAAATAAGAAAAGATTGGGTGGAGAGGCTAGAAAAGCAGTTTACTAAAGAACAATGGGGGGAGACGTATGAATGGCTTTCAAGTATGCAATAAAGTCCAGAAAGTTTAGGATCTTTGCTTGGAATTGTTAGCATATATTTTTTTTTCTCCAAGCAGACTTCAGAGAATCTTCCCTCAGATGGATACAGATGTTGGAGGTGTGATGGGGAGGAGCGAGACAACTGGGAATGTATGTTTTGAGAGTGTAGTGAGCTGGCAGATTTTAAAAGTACTCTACAGAGTAGTCTGTCAGAAATATTGGGTGAGCAAATGGCTGTCACAAAGGAAATATTCATTTGAGCTGGGACACAGGGTCTGAATTGCCTAGGTATATGAAGGCTTTATTAAGTTCACTTCTGTTGGCTGCCAAAAAAGCAATTAGTAGAAAGTGGAAATCAAAGTCTAAACCAACTGTATTCTAAGTATCGAGTGTTAAGAGAGATAAATGATTTGGACTAGAGATCTTTAGAAAAGAGAAGGAGCAGATCACATAGAAATAAATGGAAATTACAGGAACAATACACACAAAATAATGTTCAGGAGAATGAGTGAGATTTATTAGCAGGTATTCAGTAATTTATGTAATGTTGGATTGATAATAGTTACAAAGAAAAAATCTGGACTGTATAATATATGTAAATGAAAAAAAGGCTAACATGGTTGTTTTCTGTTAATGTATGTTTGCCTATTTTTTATGTAATAATTTAATAAAGATGTTTAAAAATGTTCATTTTATATCTCTGTTCAGTACTTGTAGATGTTGCAGCCTTTGCCAAAAAGCAAAGTATGCCTTTACTACTTTTGATGTGTACTGTACATCAGTGTTGTGTTTGTTTTCATTTTATGTTTCTAAGGCATTGGCCAGGTATAGATGAAAAGTGGCCTTGAACCAGATCATTTACCTGGTTAGTAAATAAATAAATGCAACATTTTGCTCCCCTTGATAGTGCTCATTCTGTGGACCGAGACTGCAAGGTTCATTTTTGATCCACATGCGTACACAGTTTAGTAGCCGGAACTGCTCTTTGATATGTGAAAGTCTGTTTCCTGTGTTGTTTTACTCTTTTTACTCTTTTAGACATGGCTATATGGAATAAAGTGGGGTTCCTTTCTTTTCTGGACAGTATTCAGCCCTTTCCTTAATGAATCTCTCTCTCTCTGTCTTTCTGTCCTGTGTCTTGGGCCTTGTGGTCTTTCAGTACCTTATTGCCATGTTATGCTTCTTATATTCTGTACTTGACATATCGTGAATTCTTTATTCATAGATTACGATTGAGAAATATTATAGATGTTCATCGTGCATACAGCTGCAGTCATAACAGATGGGTTCTCCTGCCGTCAGGCGGGTCCTCGGTCGGCCGAATTCCAAAGTCTAGGTCCGGCGTTGGTTGTCATCGCTTCCTCCCTGACGTCAGTGCGACAGGGGTATAAAAGAACCAGCCGACGCCATTTTCTTCAGTCTTTCTTGCCGCACGGTGCCCGAAGCAGAAGCAGTTCGCAAGTGCCGGTCGGCCAGCTCCTGAGATTACGAATATTTTTCAACCGAAGTCTTCTTGAAAGCTAAGTACCCCGTTGGGGAAACTTTTCTTGCCTCAGACCGATGTCAGACAAAGTTAATAATTGCATTTCATGTGGGAAGCAAATACCGCATAAGGATTTTCATTCCCTCTGCATTCCTTGCTTAGGCCCAGACCACGACGTCTCGACCTGTAGTTTTTGTGCTACATTCAACAGACGCACTATTAAGCGTCGGGCGGAGTTCGCCCAACACTTTTTTGGCAAAAATTTAATTACATTATGTCGTCGGATACTCCGACTCCAGTTTTGAGTAAAAGACGCAAAGATAAGGACCGATATACAAGGTCTGCGGCTTCTACCGACACCACGCCAAAGCCGACTACAGGTGGTCCGGTTCTCAGTGAGGTGCCTACGCAGCCCCTGACTACCGACGACACTTCATTGGCGGTGTCTACTGTGCCCGAGGTCGCAGGCTCTTCGGCCCACACCCCGACTACAGATACCGAAGCCACTCTTGGCGGTGAAACTCAGAGTTTAGACAGGTCTGCCACCTCTCAAGGTGTCTTCAGGCCTTCCTCTTCTTTTTCCATCAAGGCTTTCACTAAGTCTAAAGCAGCCATGCATACTAAAAGACAAGCTCCACAGGGCCCTTCTCAAGGCCCCATGCCTAAAAAGCAGATGCTCAAAATGGCTGAGGATTTGTTTACTCTTATCAGGGGTTCTCAACCCCCCCCCCGGACAAAAGGCCCAGAGTGGAGGAAGAATCCCCCTCCTCGGACCAGGCCTCCATTATTTCAGAACATTCTGATGACCAGGAACATTCATACTCCCCTTTTGAAGATTCTGATGCAGAGGAGTCCATTCCCTCTGTCTCCCCCCATGAGGATTACTCTTTGGGGGAATCCTTGCATACCTTGAGGGAACACTTCCACTGGGAAGGCCAAGAGTACTCAGACTCCAAGAAAAGGCTTAGGGATTTTCTCTTGCTCCCTCAGCACAGACCTCTGGCTATACCTCCTGTCTTAGACATTCTAGATGATGTGTATTCGGAGGCCTGCCTTAACCCAGACTCTTTACCTCCAGCCCCAGTCAAACCTGACAGGTATTACCGGGTTCCTGACTCACACCAATTCCTATACAAAAGCCATGCGGCTGACCCAGAAACTATCTCACAGGGCCCCAAGGGAATTAAGGCCTCCACTGCTAAAAATCCATTACCTTCAGAGAGAGATTCCAGAGCTTTAGAAAGGTGGGGGAAAAAGGTATACACCTCGGCCACCTTAACCATGAGGGCATTAAACTGTCAGTTCCATATGTTAAAGTACCAACAGTTTCTGTTATCACAGTTGAGAAGCAAAATGTCACAACCTGAACAACCAGACTTGAAGGAGTTGCAGGATTTGATACATAGTGCAGAACAAGTGGGTAAACATACCTTGCAATGTGGTTTTGATGCTTTAGAGGCCTCATGTAGAGCTGCTGTTACAGGATCAGTCATCGTAGACATGCCTGGCTCAAAGAGCAAACCTTACCAGATCATGTCAAAGCTAAATTACTAGATGCCCCTCTGCAAAAAGATGTATTGTTTGGTGTTAAAGCTGAGGAGGTATTAAAGAAAATGGAGGAAAAGGCAAAATCAGTGCAAACAGTGAAAGATTTCCTACAGGTACAACCTCCACGTTTCAGTAGAAATTGGCCTTCCAAAAATTGGTCCTTTCCAGCCACGGACAGACCCCAAAGAGGTAGATACAGGCCGAGGGGCAGAGGGCAATCTCAAGGATCGTTTAGAGGCAGACAATGGCAAGCACCTACACAAAGAGGTGGTGAGGATAGTTCACAAGCCATTCAGAAAGCAGACCCAATGACTTTCCCCTTTGCATGCCAAGCAAGGCTCAAATGGCAGCACCTTTAGGCGGAAAACTGGCATTATTTTCGAAAAATTGGCATATTGTCACAAAAGACAAATGGATCCTGGACATTATAGACAGAGGCTACAGATTCCACTTTCACACCCTTCCAAAAATGAGAGGCATGCCAAACCTGCCACACAATCAAAGGGCAGAGGCACAAAAACAAATTTCAGATCTCATGGACATGAAAGCTATTAAAGAGGTACCTGCACAAGAACAGGGTCAAGGTTTTTACTCCAGACTATTCCTGGTACCAAGGAAGGGAAAAGATTGGAGACCTATTTTGGACCTATCCATCCTAAACACATTCTTACTCGTGCCAAAATTCAAGATGCTCACATTACAGCAGCTTCTTCCCATGCTGGGCAAGGAGTCTTGGCTGGTAACATTGGACCTCAAGGAGGCATACCTGCATGTCCCAGTCAGACAAGATTGCAGAAGATACCTCAGATTTCTTGCAGGTTCAACCCATTATCAATTCTCTGCATTGCCCTTTGGCTTATCTACTGCGCCCAGAGTGTTCACAAAATACCTGGCATCAGTAATTGCCTACTGCAGACTTCAAGGGATATAAATATACCCATATTTGGACGACTGCCTGATCCAAGCGGACAGCAAGCACATACTTCTGAAACATCTGGCTTTTGTAATAATGTTGAATTCTCTGGGATACACAGTAAACAAAAAGAAATCAAGGCTAATACCCTCTCAAACAATAATTTTCCTGGGTGCCAACTTGGACACAAACACCCAGATGGCCTACCTCACACCAGAGAAACAGGGGCAACTAACTCAATACTTCAGAAAACTAGCAAATGTCACCAGGCTGACTGCAAGGAAAATCCTGCAGGCTCTGGGATTCATGGCATCTTGCATCCTACTAATGCCATGTGCAAAGCTGCATATGAGGAAACTTCAATGGTACCTGAAAAACCTATGGTCTCAACACAGCCACAGTTTGGAAACAATAATACCACTGATTCCATGTCTTCAAAAGGAATTTCTTTGGTGGGCTCAAGCATGCCAAATAAACACAGGTCTCCCATTCTGCAAGCCTCAAGCAAATCAAGTCATCACAACAGACGCCTCGGACTACGCCTGGGGGGCGCACATGACAAATCGGTGCATTCAGGGCAAATGGTCCCAAAAAGAAAAGCACCTACACATCAATCAAAAGGAAATGCTAGCAGTAATAAATGCTATTATAGCTTTCAAAAACCTTCTGCATCCAGGTCAGCTATTGATAAGGACAGACAACACCACAGTAATGTGGTACATAAACAAACAGGGAGGAACCCATTCATACCCCCTATGCAGGCTGGCCATGTCTCTTTGCAACATGGCTCTGGAATTACAAATAGAACTTCAAGCACAGTACTTGCCAGGCAAGGAAAACACACTGGCAGACAACCTAAGCAGAAATATGACAGATCCACATGAATGGAAGTTGCATCCTCAAGTTTTTACAGAGATAATTCAAGCATGGGGAAGGCCAGACATAGATCTATTTGCCTCCCACAGAAATCACCAATTGGCAAAATTCTGCTCAAGGACCTTTCATCCACAGGCCTGGAGAGTGGACGCACTCTCTTTCAGTTGAACAACAATGACAGTTTATGCCTTTCCACCTCTTCCTCTGCTGCCCAAAGTTTTATTAAAAACCAGAGCAGACAGACCAAAGATGATTCTAATTGCTTCAGACTGGCCAAGACAACACTGGTACCCACTCCTGAGGAGCCTGACACATTCCCCACCATGGATCCTACCTCTAATGCCTCTTCTTCTGACTCAGCACAACTTCAAAACTCTTCACAGTCAGCTGAAAACACTCAATCTGGCCGCATGGAAGATTCCTTAACTTCACAACAGACCCTACTCTCCAAGGAGGTGCAGGATGTCATTTTGGAGGCCAGAAGGCCTTCTACTAGAAAAGCTTACTCCGCAAAATGGAAATGGTTTTGTGCCTGGAATGAGAAAAAGGGTCAGAATCCTGGAATACTGAATTTACCTCAAATATTACAGTACCTAGCTGAGATGCTAAGCAGTGGACTTTCATTCTCCTCCATCAAAATCCATGCCTCAGCCATTTCTGCAGAATACAACACTGATCCTCCTTTATTCTCTCACCCCCTCTTAAGACAGTTCCTCAGAGGGGCTAAGAATATAAAACCCCCAAGGAAACAACCAGTGCCTCCTTGGGACCTCAATTTCATTCTAGAAAAACTGACCTTGCCTCCTTTTGAGCCAGCTGCCTCAACAGAACTGCAGTATTTGTCCTGGAAAACAGCCTTCCTTCTGGCTATCACCTCAGCTCGCAGGGTATCGGAACTACAAGCCCTCATGGCTGTGCAGCCTTTCATCATTTTCCATCAGGACAGAGTTTCCTTATGAACCAATCCGTCCTTTATGCCAAAGGTAGTATCCAGGGTAGCTTTGAATCAGGCTATCCACTTACCTACCTTTTACCCTAATCCTCAAAACAAAGGGGAGAGACTACTACATTCCTTGGACATCCACAGACAGCTGCGTTATTATTTGGACAGAACAAAGCCTTTCAGAAAATCAGAGCAACTCTTTGTGTCCTATGCTACAGGAGCTCAAGGGAAGCCAATTTCCAAACAGACAATCTCAAAATGGATAGCCCACTGCATACGCTTTTGTTACTCTTTTCATGGTAAAACTGTACCTGCAGGCATCAGATCTCACTCCACAAGGGCCACAGCTACCTCTGCAGCTTTCCTCAGGGGGTTCCTACCAAAGATATTTTGGAAGCAGCCACTTGGAGTTCTGTACATACCTTCTCCAAACACTATCACCTAACATTATACTCCAAATCTAGAGCAGGCTTTGCCACTGCAGTCTTGCAGGGCATCCTGGCTCCTGCTAGTTCCACCTTTTGCCTACCACCCCTTTTTTAGCTTTGGGATTCTACCCATCTGTTATGACTGCAGCTGTATGCACGATGAACATAGTACAGTTTTGTACCTACCATAAATGTAGATGTTCGAGTGCTAATACAGCTGCAGTCCAGGTTTTCCTCCCTCCTTCCCCTCTTGGGACAGGCCTAATGGCTAACACCTCCTCATACAACCTGATTGGGGTATTCATTTATGGTGTATTTGCTTGCAACTACTGTTTTTTGATTATAATGCATTGCATTATTACATAAATTTATGTATTGCCTTCCTTCTGGGGGCACCTGACATCTGGGGCAAGAAAAACTGAAGAAAATGGTGTCGGCTGGTTCTTTTATACCCCTGTGGCACTGACGTCAGGGAGGAAGCGACGACAACCAACGCTGGACCTAGACTTTGGAATTCGGCTGACCGAGGACCCGCCTGACGGCAGGAGAACCCATCTGTTATGACTGCAGCTGTATTAGCACTCGAACATCTAGATTTATGGTAGGTACAAAACTGTACTGTCTTCACCATCTTTCTATTTTTGTGGTGGTCTGTTGCATACCACATTTTTGCACGCTTCTCTACCCTCATTATTTTTTTATCCTTCGTCCTTCATTGCAGCAGTGTTTGTATGTCGGTAAGCTCTTTTCTACAGTGCCGTACATTCATCCCGATGTTTTGTAAAAACTTACTTCTTTCCTTCCTCCATCTGGACTGAATTAAATGAGATTTCGACTGTATTCTGGCTGGCAGTAGTCAGCCTGGAACATTGTATGTGTTTTCACTGCTGGGATTCATCTTTAAAAATTTGTTTGTGGGCCTTCTTCAGCTTGACTTTTTTTTTGAATGATCTGCCGTGATGGTTCTTTCCAGGTATGTGTACACCCACCCTATACACCATGTTCTTTGAGTCATCTTCATCCTGTAATTAATGGTGCCAGTTTGCTAACCTGAATGTACTGCCAGCTGACTTCAAGGTCCTCAGCAGTTCTGTACAATATGTTTTCATGCTTTTTCATTCTTTCCTGTGAAACAGCACTTGTATTGCCTCTTCAGGATCAAAATTGCTGATTTTCATCCCTGAGTCTGGTAACAGCCATTAAAGCAGCTTATTTTATCTCCATGTGCATGTTTGATGTGGTGGACACCACTTTAGAACAGATGTGTTGATGTCTGCATATAGAACTATTCCTGACTGAGGTTTTATCACCTTTCATTAGAGACTGAAGCAAGAAATCATAAAATTATTTGTACCATAGTTCACTTATTTTCAAAGACAATAGGGATGTTGTTTTTAGCCTTGTGAGCAAAACACTGAATCCTTTTCAATTGTCATTACCATCATCAGCCCATTTTTCTATATGAGGTTGGGGTGTCGTGTTAACTGTCGTCAACTCTCTTGATTTTGTGCCACACTCCTGCCTTCTTTAACACTCATGCCTGACTGTCACAGATCTTCTGTCACACAATCCATCCACCTCTTTGCTGGACGTCCTCGCTTCCTCTTCCTCACCAGATTGTCTTCTGTTTTTCTACACGTGCCCAAACCACCATAATCTGTTCTCTTTGATCTTTTCTGCAATTGGAGCTACTTTGGCTTCTGCTGTTATGTCCTCATTTCTTCGTCTGTCCTACAGTGTGCATCCTGTCACCTTTCTCAGGCACTTCATTTCCATCACCTTTAGCTTCTTCAACTGTTCTGCTTTTACTGCCCAGGTTTCTGTACCATACAGTAGTACTGGTCACACCACTGTCTTGTACACCTTACTTTTCAACTTCTTTGGCATTCTTCTGTCATAGACTACACCTAATACTCCATGCCAGTCAGCTGCAGCCCTTCTGATTCTAGCTTTGACCTCTTCATTCAGACTACCCTTCTCTCAACTATTTCTCCCAGATACTTGAAGCTGTTTATCTGTTCCACTATCTTCCCTTCTATCTCTTTTCTCAGCTTCCTCTGATTTCCCCAATTTGATGATTTCCTGGACTTCTGCATTCCACCACCAGCTTTCCTTATATACCTTATTTCCATACCTGATTCGGACACACATCTTTTCTGTAGTCCTAACACATTCTGTTTTTAAGCCCTGCCATTCTTCTTCAACTCCACCTATTTCCTCCTCTTCTTGGGGTGCTAGAGCCCTGAGTAATTCCTTGAACTGTTGTACTTTCTCTCCAGTCAACTTCCAGGTCTTCAGCCTGGTCTCTGTTGACCTTAGAGCCTTCTCTGACCACTGCTTGCAGCTGATTGTGGCAACTAGTGGTTTATGCTGCGGGCTGTTTCATTGGGGATGACTTTGCAATCATGGATTCTGCCCCAGTGCCTTTTCCTTACTAGGAGGAAATCTACCCAAGTTGCATGTTGAATATTCTTGTATGTGATCTTGTGAGTCACTCTCTCTTTTGAACCATGTGTTGGCTACTGTCAAGCCATTTGCCAGACAGAAATCTAGAATTACTTCTCCTTCTTTATTCCTGTTGCCTCACCCATGTGGACCAAGGCAGTCCTCATATCCTGTTCTGTCTGTCCTGATATGTGCATTCAAGTCACCCATTATCAACACCAATTCATGTTGTCCTGCTTTATCTAGTAGGTCCTGCAACTGCTGTTTGAATGTACTCTTTTCCTCACTATCACAACCCTGCTGTGGGGCATAGGCTGAGATTATGAATATCACCCTATCATTACACTGGCGTTTGACTGCCATGAGCCTGTCATTAATTCTGATGATATCCCTTACTGCCTTCTGAGCCTCTGATAAGATGTCCAGCCTCCTCAATATCATCATGTCATCCACTTCCAAGCTGCATCCTGTCAGTGAACATACATTAAGCATAGCAATTCTCAGTTCATGTTTGGCAGGCTGGTTGGTTTTACGTCCAGCTTTCGCTCAACAGAGCTATCCCAGGTAACTCAGGCTGGGCAACTAGACACCGGCCACTCAGTAGATTATTGACCCAGGGCTGCTGGACTTTATAGGGGCACATGTACCCCTCCGACCATTAGCAGGGGTCCCTGGGTGGGTCAGAGTAGGCCGGGTCCTCAACCCACTTATCATAGGTAACTACCCATGCTCATTTTTCGAGACATTAGTCAACATGACCGAATCACCTAGAGCCATATTTTACACCAGGTGGCTAGCCCTGCCACGGCTCGCAGTCTGTGATCCGTTTTCTCCTATCTAGAGGCTACTGTGCACCACAGTAGATACCCAAAGTAGTTGGTCTATTCATCTCTTCCCCGTGTAGGGCACCATGTGGAGTCTGTGCTGCTGCCCACAGCTCCATTCATTTGTGAGTTTGAGATAGAAACATCTCAGCATGTTTTTTGGACATGGGAGAAACCCCACAGAGACACAGGGAGAACATGCAGACTCCAAACAGGCATTGCTCAGAGGTCAGGATCGAACGTTGTGCATGGGAGGCGAAAAACTTAACCACTAAGCCATCTGGTCTCCTTTTCAACAGAGAAGCTTTAATCTCTCCTTAAACTCTACACTTTGAGAAAGAGTAGAAGGGTAGTCCAAATTGCATTTCCTAAGGAAATATACAAACAGGTTTCCTTCCTATACAGTAACCTTTTAACAAGCAAAAAATAGGCAATAAGTCATCATGGGTTTTGGCGGATGGATATAGGTCACCAGTATTCAGAGTTAGGGGGTTGGGTCATATCTCACTTTCCTTTGGTATCACATAATAAAGGGATCCTGGAGAAACTGACATTCTTGTGTCAAAAATGGACAAGAGTGCTGAGACTTCTTTTCTGTGTGATTCTCCCCAGATGACACTTTCTTGGGACAGATGTTTAGGCTTATGAGGTCATCTTTGTACTTGTGTGTCACCTTTGCCAGGGACATTAACAATTCCAACAACAGACATGTCCTTCTCCTCTCTACCACAGAGATGTGAACATGTAGTGCCCCATCATTCCTTTTCCTCCCCAGCTGCTGAGAAGTTATTTACTCCTTGGTCAGTCTGGGGCACAGTCAGGTCTCTGTCATTTTATGCCACAGCGCCAAACAGATTGATAAGTTTAAGAAATTAATGCACTGGATTGTTCTCTTATAAGAGAATTATATAGAGAGCTTTGGATGGATGATCAAGCGTTGTGTAGTTTCCTTTAATTACATTTTTAATATATTGGTTATTTTTGCAGCATACATGAGTAAGTAGCCCTTAACCAATTACTGATAATCTAACCAATAAGCTTTCACATAAAACATGACTACAATACTAAAGTAAGAGATGATTTGCAAGTCATGTGATGTATGGTATGAAAAGCAGATCAAAGAAGTGTCAAGTCTGGTGACTTTGTAACTGAAATGTGACATTCTGAGTCCTAAAAGAAGTTGGCAGTGAGCTGTGGCCTCTACAGAAGTGTAAATGTAACAGAACAGGTAGTTCATGGATATAATGGAGTACACAGTACAAATATGCGTAATATGTAATATTTTGCACAGCAAAAGAAATAGTAATCAACACTCTGGTCTGATCTATAGGTAACAATACGTGCAATTAGTAAGATAAATTCTGTTAGCTTTTTAATACATTTGATGTACTGGAAGTGTAAATATTTCCTCACACAAAGGAAAATTAACCTAGTGATATCCAGCATATGATAGGTAGATAAATAAGGACAAATATTGATTATATTTTTGCAGTAAGCTAGTTGCCATATAATGTTTTAAGTAAAGAGTTAAAAATATCTGGATGAGTCATAAAAACAGAAAGAGAAAGAGTGTATGAACAGAAGGTTGAAAAAAGACTTGAGGTTTCAAGAGACGAGAAAGATTATGTAACAAAAGAAATGCTGAATGAAGATGTGGGAATGAGGAAGACAAAAGGAAAGATAGTGTGCTAGGCAGAGTAGTTAAGAATTTAGCAGAAGATTTTTATGCTTTTTTTTAATTTAAGAAGGATAGCAAAAAAGAGGTTAGTATTTGCAGAACTGACAGTAGGAAGAAGTTGCGGAGGAGTTTTGTGTTTCTTTCGTTCTTTGGGAGTATAAGTACTTTAGCGTGTTCTTCAGTTGCTCAGTGCAAAACAGTAGGAGAGTGTGGTGTGAGTATTGGGAGAGCAGTAGTATGGTCAAATGTCAGCTATCTGGAGGGAACATCTTGATATCCCTAAGGGGTGGATATCTGCCCAGTCTAGAGGAGCAGAGTGTTTTGCTCTGGAAGTCAGGCTGAATTGTCTGTCACTCTGTTTGAAGTCCCAGTGAAAAAGACTACTGAAGTAGTGATCTTCTCCATCATCTACTGCTATGATTAATTAGTGCATAGCTGTACATGGCTGTATGAGTTCAAGGAAGATGCCTTCGTTATGGAGAGGACTGCTGTTAGACTGCTTCCACGTGTGACTGTTGTAGCAGCCAATGCCTAAGTAAGATGAGCTGCTGTCAAGCAAGTCCCTTCTGAGAATGAAAGGAAAGGATTCCCTGTGACACAAGTTGATAGTAAGTGCAAGAGGCAGCAGAGTGGGAGGAACAAATTATTCATATTTAGAGAGAGGGGAGGTGCGCCCAAGAAATACATTTCTTTTCCATGTAATTTCCTTTTAAACAGGAGTGCTTTCTTCAGGAGGGGCGAAGTGTTACAGTTTAGAATTCCCATCCTCCTCCTCCTCATTTTCTGTTTTTTCTTGTTATTATATACATCATACCATAAGGAGCAATGTTTTGCATTTAGATTTCATGTGAAAAAGCTGTACCATGTGTACCAATTATAATAGAACAACTGTAGTGAAATGCACTGGAAAGTTCTAAAACTGTACCAGCGTTGTTCTCCTTGAAAATTCTGTATGATTTAGAATGAAAAAAAAAAACATGATTTTAATATTTATTTCTGCTTTATTTCAGAGTGAAGAATTTACTTTAGAGGAGCTTAATTGTTCCATTAAATGCTCTGCACGTCTTTATCAACAGCTGGAGATTTTGCGAAGAGCCTTGTATGCAAAGTATCATCAGGAACTGTCTTCCCTGAAAGAAGAACAAAAACAAGAACTAGAAAGGCTTACAGCAAACCAAAGAGAGCAGCATTATGCTGAGACTGAAGCACTGAGGCAAGAAATCGCAGAACTGAAGAAGCAGGTTGAAGCAAATGTGAAGCGAAGCTTCGTGTCCACACATGAAACGCATGAAATAGGGGATAAAGAAGAAATTACTAATATTGTGCAAGCCCTGGAGAAGCAGCATCAGGCAGTATTAGAAGAAGAAGTTGCCAAGGTATTGGTCTGTAACAGAAATGTTGTTTTTGCATTTTATTACATGTCTTGATGCATTCATTGAAGAAGTGAAAAAAATCTGGTATTACACTAGACCAATTTAAATTTGATCTTACCTGTTGTCAGTTAAATGTTTATGTGTCTGTCACTGCAACAGATACATGAAGTAAGTGTTTCTCTCCAGACAAGTCCTGGGCCCCAGCTGGAAGCATGGGAACTCTCACCGTGTAACATTTTTACACCAGATTCTAAGTAAATGTATGTTTTTCATGCCTTCCAGATGGTGCTTATTGATTCATACCCCTACATCATCACCATCATCATGGGGAATGTACATTTGACATAATGGTTATGGTCTTCATCTCGTAAACACAAGGAACAGGGCTCAATCCTAACCCCCAACCAATGACTGTGTACAGTTTGCATGTTCTCCATGTGTTTGTGTGGGTTTCTTCCCACCTGCCAAACAAATGCTGAGTGCTTACAACTCAAGCTTGGTGGAACTGTGGGCAGCAGCACATACTCAAGTTGGTGCCTACCAAGGGAAGAGCATTGTAGGCTTTCCTGTTTAAAACATCAGGTGTGGTGCTCTGTCTATCTTAGATACAAAAACATGATTCACTGCATGTCATGTCAGGGCTAAACACTCAATGGTACAAAAGTTGTCTCTATGTAATTTTGTCATATTAATTAATATTGTCAAAAATGATCATGGGTTGAGGATCAGGGATCCATGCTAGTGGTGGGAGGGGTCATTGTGCCCCTATTGGGTGAGTGTGTACTCTGCATAAAGCCTAGCAGCCATGGATCAATAAGCTACTTGTCGCTGGTGTGTAGTTCCCCAGTCTTGGTTACCTGGGATACCTCTGATGAGCAAAAGCAAGACGTAAAACCGATAAATCTACCAAAAAAAGAACTAAGGATTGCTTCACTGAATATAGGATCACTAACAGGATACAGTGTGGCAGTAGCTAACATGATGTTAAGGAGGAGACTGGACATCCTGTTTATCAAGGAGACAAGGTGGAAAGGCAAGTGCAACAAAACTGCTTGGCTTAGTTTCCACTGCCTGCTATTCATGGGAAGGACAGAAACATACTAGAAAAGAGAATGGTTGGCATAATGGTTAAAGTGTTTACCTCACAAACACAAGGCACAGGGTTTGATTCTCGCTGAAGAGAAATTGGCTAGGCTTAAAGTGGTCCAGGAAGATAGTTAGTCTAGTACGTACCTATGAACCTATGAAATGATGTGAGAGTTGTTGAAGGAGAGGCTTCTGAAGGCAGAGTGGGGTACCATCAGAATTTGTGACAAACTCATTGCAGTCAGACTCCATCAGTGTGCGAGACTCAGCAGGATTATAGAAGTAGAGGCCATGCTAGACTTCTGTCAGACAAATGGCTTGAGGGTGGCCAACATATGGTTCAGCAGAGGTTGGGCTGAAAACCTGGAAGTTGACTGGAATGAAATTACAAGAGTTCAAGAGAATATTCAGGGCTCTAGCATCTAAGATGAAATGGGTGGAAATTGAAGAGTGGTAGCACATCAAAGCAGCATATGTGAAGACTGTAGAACATATATGCAACCAAGGCAGGTATGAAAATAGGGTACATAAGGAAAGCTGGATCTGGAATGCAGAAGTCCAGGAAATTATCAAGAGAATGAAGGAATGCAGGAAAAAGTGGGAGTTAGAAAATACAGATCAGACTGAGAAAGAATACTGTCTGGCTAACAAAGAATCAGAGTGCAGTCACATTAGCTAAGATGAAGGCCTCAGAGGCACTCGACGACTCAGCAGATTGCTCCAGTAAACTTTACCAGACTGCAAAGCAAAAAGAGAAGGAAAAAGAAGATGGTCATACAACACCATTCTCAGGCGATGCCAGTAACAGTATGCTTACCAGTGGTCAGGATATCAGAGGTAGATGGAAGGAATACTTTATCAGCTTCTGAATGAAGCAAACCCCACAGAAGCAGTACTGTCCCAGACACAGCCTATGCTGAGAGAAGAAAAGGAGCCCAACCTAAAAGAAATAAGAACAGCACTAAAGAAAATGAAGTCAGGGAAAGCAGCAGGCTCAGATTAGGTCAGATGTCATCTAGATGTTGGATGAGTTAGGGGAGAAATAGCTCCTGAGGAAGAAAAGTGTGTCACAGATAGTAGGTATTCTAGTACAAGAATAAAGGGGCATTCACAACTGAGTAGAGCACAGAGGTGTCAAACTCCTGTCACACTGCATGAAAGAGGTTGCTTGATAAACTAGTAAAGTAGTAGAAATTAAGATGAGGGTGGAACAGTTTGAATACAGATCTGGATGCAGCACAAATAATTCAATGTTTGAAGTGAGACAGATGGTGGAGAAGAGGCTAGAAATGACGAAAGAGACCAGCTGGGCATTCCTAGACTTGGAGAAAGTGTATTACAAAATCTCAAGAAAGCTGATTTGGGCTATCCTTCAATAGTTTGAAATAACGGAAACATTTTTTTAACACTTATATCAGTTTGACATAAGCAAACTTGCATTTATGTAAAAGTAATCAAGCCATATTAACAAGTTCACATTTGCAAACATTATCGGATATAGAACAATAATAGTGATAGACTTGTGCTATTGCGGTTCTATTAAGTAATGTGCTCTGTAAATAGGTAGGGGTTCTATTCTCACTATGGTCAGTTGGTGCGCATGTGTGCGTGTGTGTGTGTTTGTTCTCTTTTTTGACATTTGAGAGACCATTTTGGCTCATTTATTCAGAGTTTCCCTGTGCCTGGCTTGGATACCTGTGACTACAAGACTTGAATTGCTTCTAAAACCATCTGGACCAACAAAGCTGATATATGTTTTTTTTTTTTTTTTTTTTTTTAATGCACTTGCTGTAACTGTCTCAGTGCTATTTAGCACTTCTGTGCTGTATTTATTTATTTTGTTGAATTTATTGCAGTTTTTCAGCCTGCACTTGATAAACTCCCATCTGTTTGTTACTGTACTGCTGTTAGGTTGTTTTGAACAGTATTCTGATATGTCTTAACCTCCTCTGATACTGCAAAAGCTGTTCTGAGTTTGCTAAAGTTATCCTGAGTGTGCCAAAATATTTCTACGTTTTTTTAAAGTTTTTCTGTGTTGAAGTTCTTTTACATTGCACACTTTCTTTCTGTGTTTTGTGAACATTTCTCGGGGTTAGTGAACTTATTTCCAAGGATTACTGTTACTGCAGGAATTCTGATTTTTTTGTTGTAAAGCATTTGTTACTGCACTTGAGCTCAAAACCAGTTTGTTTTACAGTAAAATATATAAGTATACTTACTAAACACTCTCACTTAGACCTTTAAGAGACTCTTTCCTACTCCTTCTCATCTACTAAGGATCTGGTGTAATGGATAGGCATTTCGCTGTCATGTCTTTTTCTGGCCTGGTGGATATGGGCATCTAGAGGTAGTGTATTAACTGCCTCATGTTCACTGACAAACATTTAATTTTAGAACAGACAAACAGTGTGTGAGATATGTAGATACACAATGTTATTGGAGGAAGAGCTCGCACAGTCACACACAAAAAATGCAAACCAAGTTGTCAGTGTTACACCCAAAACACTCACTACCATCACTAAGGAACAAACACATTGACCCACATATGCAAAGGTATTCACTTATAATCTACCGAAACCTACAAGACACCCTAAAAGTTTCTCTCAGTAGTCCTACACACTCTTAAAAAAGACAGCACCTCACAAAACAGATAATTCTGAAAGTCATAGTAGCCCCGCTTCCAAGCCTGTAAGGCAACATACCACACAGCCAAACATTCTAGTTATTGGGAATTCCATTGTAAGACATACTGATTCCCCTTATCAGGCTAAACAAGGACAAGATTACAGTAAGCTGTCTACCTGGAGCCAGGATCCGCCAAATCATGCCTGTACTTAGGTCTTTAAACCACAAGTACCAGTATGACACAGCCATAGTCCATGTGGATGTGAACAACCTAAGACTTACCTCACTCGACTGTATGAAGAGAGACATGATGGAGCTCTCTGAATATGTATCCCAGGCATGTATGAATCTACCCTTGAGTAGCATCCTTCCTTCCCCTATGATGATACCACAGTATCAGCAAAAAAATGACTTCAGCAATCTGCTTTGTTTCTGGTGTCACAACAAGGGGATCCAGTATCTGTCAGCCTAGGGAGACATGATCGACAAACCACAATGCTTTTCTAGAGATGGTTTGCAGTTGTCACCATTTGGTTTCTTGATACTGGCAAAACCTTTACCTATCCCCATACTGCCTTTTCTTAGGCCATGCCAAGTTGTTAAACCCTCCAACTTAACAAAAATCAGTCACTACTACCTCAAGGTACTGCTACTCAATGTTATGAGTTTAAATGAAAACTGCACTCCCTTGAAGCACTCCTCACCGTAGAGAATGCAGACATGTGTGCAATCACAGAAACATGGTTCAGAACCATCAAAAGCACCCCAGCCGTCAAAGGCTATAATGTTTTTTATACATTTCGATCCCCTTCAGCTGAGGATGAAACAAAGAGAGAGGAGGTGTCTCAGTGTTCATAAAGGGGTAAGTACACTGCTAGACTTGGTCCAGCAACATGTCTCACTTTAGCTACTCCATGCCCAACTACCTATAAGTTCTAGCCCCTATCATATCCTTGCTAGCTACACATCTCCTAACATGAGTCTGGAAAACCACACCTCCTACCTAAACCTACTGGAATATTTTAACATTTAGCCTAACAACATACTTGTGGGTGACTTCAGCTACCCCCCCCCCTCCATAAACTGGTGGACTTATGTGACCCATAGTTCATTTGTTCAGAGGTTTTTGGACTTCATCAATGTAAATGTCCTGGAGCAACTAGTTAAATCCTCCAAAGAGAGGTACAAATATCTTAGACCTATCACTCGCAAACATGGGGGGGGGGTACTGCTCCTCCTTTGCATTAACTCCTGCTGACCATAAAATGTTTTCCTTTAGTATTAAAACTAACCTAGAATCCCCATCATCCTACAAACCTGTTAAGAACTTTGCTAAGGCCAATTACCTCAAACTAAGTGACAGCTTATTAAACTTCCAAACCCCTCCCAACCCAGATGACACTAAGGCCTACTCACTAAAGCATTATAACAACCATGTTCATAGTTGCATAGGGGAGGCAGTACCTCTCCAAGTCAAACCTATGATTACTGGCAAAAATAAACCACCCTGGTGGACCCCTAGCATAAATAGGCTATTCAACAAAAAGAAAAAAAATCCTCTCCAAAGCCAAGAAGGAACACACAAATCAGTGCAAAAAGACACTCACTAGTCTAAACAAACAAATGAGAGATGGTCAAATCTGCCAAAGCAAACTATGAAGCAAAGATAGCCTCCCAGGTGAAAGATAACCATAAGACTTTTTTAATTATGTTTGTAACCACAAGGGAAACACTCAGCAATGTACCAAGTTAATTATGAATGACAGTGCTTACACCCAGCCTGAAACAGTAGCAAACCTGCTGGTCGACAAGTTCATTTCAAACTTCTCCCCCCATCACCTCGTACCACACCCAAGGAAATACCCACAACCATATCCCTACCAGTCATTATGAAGGAACAAGTCCTTATCACACTCGTTAAAACCAAAAACACAACCTCCATGAGTCCTGACAGTATTCTAGGATGTTTCTTAAATAGCTTAAAACAGAATCTGTCAGGGCTACTAGAAACCCTGATTAACCACAGCCTCTGAATGGGTTTCATCCCTCTGCATAAGGGGGCCCCATCAACTGACACAGAGAATTACAGACCCATAAGTTTGACCAGTCTCATCTGCAAGGCCTTGGAGAGAATTATCATGGACCTGATCAATAATGACATAGGAACGCTTCAAAAACTGGACCAGACCCAATTTGGCTTTGTCAAAGGGAGGTCTCGCCTGCTCAGTCTGGTGGTACGTACCGCTTATCTAGACCTTGCAAAAGATTTTAACACAGTCTCCCAGTTGGGGATCATAGAAAAACTTACTGAGTTAAGCATAAACCCCTTCATCATCACTGACATGACACATGTTGTTCGGGTAGTTGAATCCACTTCCATTAAGAAATGGGTTATAGGTTCATAGGTGTGTACTAGGCTAATGGCCCTGAAGCCTTTACAAGCCTAGCCCATAGGATTACCCTGGCATCATGCCACCTGACCTTCGTTCCCAGTGCCTCTGTCAAATAGAGCCACTGGAGTGATCCCCGGGGTGAATTTTCTATTTCCCATTCACTCATAAACATTTCTGTTGAAAAGGTCCAGTGAGGTGCTCTGCTTGACATGTATGGGAAGTCTGTTCCAGAGCATGGGCAGCCTCTGGGTTATGAACCTGTCCCTCCAGCATGTTCTGTTGATTGTGGTAATGAGGTTGAGGTCTCTGGAGCGTGTGGTGCAGAGGGATTGGGATTTTTTTAGATGCAGCATTTCTAACAGAGCTGGGTCAGACATGGCTTTGTAAGTCAAGCAGAGATTGCCTCTAAGTAGGCGATATCAGACAGAGAATAGTTGGAGTTTTTTGAGTTACTAGCGGTGTCCCACAGGGTCAGTGTTGGGATCCTTCCTGTTTTGTATATACTTCTCTGAAGTGAAGGTCAATGTTGGGGGTCTCTGGCTCACCAAGTTCGCTGATGACTGTAAGCTGGGAGCAATAATTGAATCCCCAAACTCTGATGATGCCTTTTTAGGTGAAAGCGCTTAGTCGGTGGATGTTTTGTCATTAAATCATTCCTGGTTTTTCATTGTTGGTCCTGGTATTCTGTTTCACAGTTGTTGCCTTTCGTGGTTTTTGATTTTACTGCTGTACCCTTTTGTGGGGTTGCTCATCCTGTTGAATCCCCAAACTATGTTGACATCCTACAAATAGGTCTAAAAATGACAAACAGTTGGTGCCAAATCAATGGTCTGAGACTAAATGCTAAACAATGCATAATCATACCCTTTGGTAAATCAGATATGCCTACAAGTGATAATATTGATAGCACACCCTTAAAAGTAGACCCACTGGTAAGGGCCCTAGAAACACAGATAGATAGTAACCTAAGCTTTGACCACCAGGTAGCTACAGTAGTGAGGAAATCCTTTTGTGTGGCACAGCTTATAAGAAAAGGCATGGCATCAAGATCAAAGGAAGTCATAGTGCCATTGTCCTCGGCTCTCAGCAGCCCCATAATAGAGCAGAGTGCTCCTTTCTGCATGTACCTAACCAGCCACTTACAACAACTGGAGTGGCCTCAGAGGTTTCTCACTAAAAACGCACAAAGTGTTAGACACATGTTTTATGCAGACTGACTAAATAAAGGCCCTATCCCTTTATCGTTTGTTGAGAGGGGACTTGTGCCTGGCCTACTAGACATTATTTGACCAGTCTCTGATTGAAAATGTTACATATTCGCAAGAAATATTATACAAGGTAATGCTTTCCATGGACCTGAACCTTATTTCTGACTGTAACAGAACTTGCTGGAGAGACAGATTCGTATCTCAAAGGCTACCTCATCTGTAGAATAAACTTCCCATCTTCATAAAACAAAGCACGTCCCTCACTCTCTTCAAAAGAATTTGGATAAATGGATGGGGAACCATAAATTCACTCCTTGAGTACTGCAGTTATGGACAGAGGCAGTCTGTTAAATGACTCAGGACTCCAACACCGACCCCATCTCATATGTTGTGAATTAAGATATAATATTGTCGGTTACGTATTATATTCTCGAAAGCTGACAATGTTGAATCCAACATTGTCGACACGAGAATAGCGAAAGTACAGAACGTCGAACGGGTAAATGGAAATTTCCGTAAGGGGAGATTTTCATTTACTTTAATATAGTGCGGTCTTGGAGTTGGTATATTTAAGTAGAGGGGGTGAGGGGTGCGCTGCCCTCCTGCCTACACCCTTTATATTTTCTTTTTGTGTTTTAATTTATTTTTTCTGAACATTCGAAATTTTAATGGTTCGATCATTAAAGGTCGACCTTTAGTGATTCGAACCATTAAACTTTCGATGTTCTAATATAGACCCAATATTGTCATATCCTGGGTATTATTAGTTAGGCTTGTAAAGGCTTTGTGCCATTAGCCTAGTAATCACCTACAAACCTTTGTATACTCTAACAACATTACATAGGTTGTTTAGTTCATGCTTTCTCTTAAACCTCATTTCTCCTGTAAAACATTTTTTCTGCAAGTATTGTTCCTACAGTTTCCATTCTTTATGTAATTGTCTCCTACCATTTTCTAAACATACCACTTCTTATTTTATCTCTGTTACAGTAGTCACTACTTCAAGTATAGTTGGTTTAGATTTTGATTTCCATTTTCTAGTAATTGCTTTTTGGCAGATGGTCGAATTGTTGCCTCCAATCTCTCATTTATCCTTCTAATTAACTGAATTATTGCATCAGGAAATGCAAATGCTTCCATTACCCTTCTCATAAAATCCCAGCTTACTCTGTCAAATGCTTTCTCTGCATCAAGATCCACCAGTAACAGAGGTATTTTCTAATATTCTGCTTCCCTCTAGATCATCATTGTTCTGTTAATGCTATCAAATGTTTGCCTCCCCTTCACAAAACCACACTGATCCATATCTGTCAATTTTGACATTACCTTTGCCATTCTTTTAGCCGTTATAGATGTGAACACTTTATAATCTTGGTTTCCGATTGAAATGGGCCTATCTGAAGCTGGATCCAGATGGGTCTTTACCATTTTTAGCTATTACTGCCACCACAGCTTTTTTCCAGGATGTTGATGCTTCTTCTCCTTTTAAAGTACTATTAAACAAAACCTTCCAGATATTTATCACTTTCTTCCCTCCTAACTTCCAAATTTCCACTGGAATACCATCTGTTCCTGGAGACTTTCCTGTAGATTGATTATACTTCATTTTTATTTCAGCTCCTCTTATCTTAACTGTTAGTTGTTGGGTCTCATCTACATCTAACCTTGGCATATTTAAATCTTCCGTGAATGTTTACATTTGTGTTTTTTCTTGATTTCCCCAGTTCTCTGCATTATATAAACTGTCAGAAATTTTCAGAATTATCTCTAGTACCTGTACAGGATCTCTGGTTATTTTTCTTGTTATAAGCTCTCTAAGTTTATCAACATCCCTTTCAACTTTCTGTTGTTTAAGTCCTTGTGCCAAAAGTTCTTGTGCTCTGGAGTTATTACTGTTCAGCAACTGTTTTTTGATCTTTCTTAAAAGCACTTCTGCAATTGTGCCTCCTCTTGTTCTGTGAGACTCAACCTTATTTCGCAATATTTTAACCTTTGTCAGCCCCTCTAAATAATTCTTATTACTTGTTAACCTCATCACTTTTTCTTTTACTTGTACCCTATTTTTACATTCCACTTTCATTTTATCACACTTACTAGCTATAGCTTTTGGAGTACTTTCAATCTTACCTAATAACTCCTGTATAATTTCCACTACTCATTCCTTAAATTCCTCTGTTTTTAGTAGGTAGCTGGGGAAGTGACAGTGTCTGATCTTTACTTCATTATCCTTCCTTTTCCTCCTAATTATTGACGCATGATCTGAAATAGTTATTTGAAGTGTATCAGAGTTCTTAATTTAATGGACGTGTTCCTGTAAAATATAATTTCTGTCAAGTCTAGCCCAGTTATTTTACCTTGAGGAATGATATGTAAATGTTCTGAGTTCCTGCTACTGAATTCACATATTTCATGTTGAATATTTTCATAAATTTCTTCAGAAATCTACGTTCTTTTATATTTCCCTTTTAGGCACCCCAGACGCATCCTCATTGCTGCAAATCAAGTTCCATTCCTCACCTATAAGTAATATGTCCTGCTGAAAGCTGATTATTTCTTCCCAAAAAATTATAAGCTCCAAAGTAGCAGTTTTAGGTGTAATAGGAATACATGCCAGTGTAACTCTCATCCCTTGTCAGTAGCCCCTTACTACTACAAATCTGCCATTATTATCTTTTTTTCCCACTTCTATCACTACTGGAGCTCCTCTAGCAATTAATATAAGTTCCTTTGTCCCTGGAATGCATTCTGAAATCCTTTATTTATCAAATTCACACGCTCCGTTCTTTCCAAGTGTGTCTCCTGTAGCATTGCTATTTGCTGTCTGTATTTCTTAATGTAATTGTGTCCTTTCCTTTTTGTCTGTACCTGTGAGACCACTGACATTCCACAATGATATGGAAAGAGTCACCATTATGGTAAAATGTCATTATTCCCACCTATTATATATGGCAGCTTTTTTAAATGTCTAATTCCAGCTTTTGTGATACATGCACCATTATTGTTTGGCAGGTTAATCGTTTATATACTTTTTGTCAGCATTGGAACCCATACTACATTTTACAAGACTTTTTGTTTTAATAAAAACCCTCAAAAAACACACACCTATAACCTGTTAATACAAATACACATAGCTGAAGATATCTTTGGTATATGAAGTTTAACTCTCCTAATAGGAACATTTATGCCAAATAGACAGCTGCTAACACAGACCCTAGTTATCCTAAAATTGAGGTTGTCCATGCCAAGATGCATGTTATTGCCTGTGATTCTACTTACACTATCTGGTATCTGTTTTAATCCTCCCTCCCCAGATGTGAAAACTTTTGCATACTTTCAGAAATCATGAAGAAATTGCATACTTTCAGAAATCATGAAGAAACCAGTGTTCTGTCTTTTATTGCCCTATTTTCAGCTTGCCTTAATGTAAAAGTAAGAGAAAAAAGAAAAATGTATTCTACTTTTGCAGCCTTAAAGGAAAGTTGAAATATTTATTGCTAAATGAAAACTTTTCATTGTATTCGGTGTTCTCATATTTACTTGTTTTCACTTAAAATTTATTAGATTAAGCCAAGGGTCTTGATCCCGACATTCACCTATACAAATGTAAGAGTAAACTTATCCACTGTACATATATTATAATCTGTATACTTTTACACCCCATCTCCCACCTCAAGAACCCAAGATTACAACCTACCAACTTAAACATGCTTTTGTCATGCATGCTTTTTCTTCTCTTTTTTTCACTGTAATGCCTACATTTCTTAATACCAAAAAAGAAGAAAGAGATGAGGAAGAAAAAATGCATATATTTACTGTAATAACTTTATCACATACAAGAACTGCTAAAAATACTTAACTATAAAACATGTAGTTTATATTGGGAAAAGTTTCATAGAAATACTGTTAAAAGAAATTGTTTTATTTAGAGTTGCCTTTCCCTCCCCTCAGAGTCCTAAACATTATAGGTTCATAGGTTCATACTAGGCTATCTGCCCTGGGGCAGTTATAAGCCTAGCCTGATTCTGTATGGCTTATGCCACCCCTTGATTTGAGTATACTGTGCCCTTTTTAAGGTTTAGTTTACTGTGCCTCTGTCTAATAGTGACACGGGAGTAATCCCTGGGACTTTAGATATGAAGTGAGGCAAAATGCATTTCACTTCCTCACAAGTTTAACAAAGTCAACAAAAGTCCACACTTTCCACTTATTCTCACACAGCCGTATTTCACAAATGTGAATGATGCTTTGCAGTATCACACTTAGTCACTAATTTCCATGTTGCTGGTTTTCATCCTGTTCATCTCATTCTCCTAACTCCAGCTTTCTGTTCAATTCCATGGTGCTCCTGATTCTTTTGGTCAACTCCTGTGCTTTTTTCTGTCTCTCAAGCATTTTCCTTTGGAACAGTGGAAAAAGGTTTCACAGGCAGTCTCTCTGTGTACTTTATTAATAGAAGAATGTGAAGCAGAGTCCCTTTCTGCTTGATGGCTCATTTTTTGTTGGTCAAACTTTTGCGTTTCTTCCATAGACTGACTGTTCTGCATCAAAAATTACTTTGATCCTCCAGGAAAAAACTCTGTAAACAACTGAATATATCAGCTTGAATCTCACACCTGCCTCTCAACATTCCCCGATTACTGTAATAAATTTGTCTTCTGCATTGTATACAGTGAACAATCATTTTCCACAAACACTCTGGTTTCTTCAACTTTAAATACTTTTCCCTGTTGCCAAAGTTTTGTCAGGGTCAACTCTTTCTGCTGGTAGGTTTGCACCTTTACTAATAAAGGTTGGAGCTGCTTTCTCGTGGCCATATTTGGAGCATACAGCATAGTGTGTCCTTTCAGTTAGCAATTCCTGCTGTAGAATACCAGTCCATTTGCCTTTATAAAATTAATACAATCTGTTCTTTCCAGTTACTCTAGTACAGCAGAAAATCTCATATTTTACCTACACGCTCTGTCCTTTAATTCTACCATTTTTTGAAACATCTCTTCTTGAACAGTTTCCTATTCAGCCAGCCTTTTCTTCATTTCAACCTCTTTTTGTAGTTTTGTCATCTCACCAGAATGTCATTTAAACCTCCTTTCATTTTCTCCCAGCCTTTTATTATTTGAGTTGATATCGTTCTTCAGTTTTCTTGTTTATTTTAATTAGCTCTGAGCACATTTGACTTATTTTCCTCTAGATTACTGGAAATCATGTCTTGCACCAAAACCGGAGATTGAACTGCATTTTGCTGAACAGCAGCTTGCAAGATTAATCCCAGTCAATGTTTTCTCTTCACATTTTCTAGTTTATTTTCTTTCAGGCTCTCTTAGTTTCTTCTCTGCAGGCATCTAAGCAGTGTACTTGTTAGGCAGTAATTGAATTTTACTCAAGATGATGATATATTTGGCTGCAGTTTTTTTAAGTTTCTGTTTTCACACTGGGAGAACTGAAGTTAAGTTGTTAAACAGTGCACAGCCATTTTGGAAGTCCAGCATGCTGGAAGCATTGATAAAATAAGTGTAGGCTATGTGCAAGGACCCAGTAACACGTACAAATAGTGTTCAGACTAACAATGGGGTTCCATTAAGAATGAGTATGCATCAAAGTTGAACTAAGACTCGTATATTAGAAATTACTAAGTAAATCTTCCACTCCTACTCCCCATGTCTAATTTTACCCCACAAACATGTTGCCATCCCTTTTAATGTGTATTTTTTGTACTTGCTACATGTTTAAAACTTCTTTACCATTCAAAACTGCATACAGCATTTCTAACATGTTGTGTTTTAATTTTCATGTTCTCAGACGGCCACTCTACAACATGACACCCCCACCCCAAGTGTAGAACCTTCTGTTCTAGCATATCTGGATAGTTTGAAAGCCCAGGACAGTCCATTTACATTGATGTAAGTGCAGCCATGCCTATGCTAGATGTTAAACTTAAATGGCTGGATTGTTAGAGCCTACCTGGTTAATTTATGATTACAACCTTTTTGGTTGAACAGTAACTGTAAGGGGGCACATTATATTAGTAATGCAAATTCCTTTTCGTAAAGGCACTGTTTGAAAGTGGCCAAGACCTGTTTAATTGCTAGACATTCCTGTTCGGAAACCTAGTACCTTTTTTCTGCATTTGTTAACCTTCTCCTTATGTAAGAGATAGGGAGTTCATCTTCATTTGTGTCCTGAGATAAAGCTGCCCCTACACCTGCGTCTGAGGCATTAAGTAGCTACCACAAGTGGTTTTGAGAAATCATGTGTCACTGGATAGGCTCTGCACATAAGAAATCCCTCAAGTGCCTTAAGGCTGCCTGTATTTCCATTGACCATTTCACCTTTGTGAAGATCTTACCTTGGACAAGACATTTAGTAGGCAAGTTATGATTGAAAAATTTAGAATAAATTTTCATTTATCACCAGCCATACCTAGAAAGGCATTAACTTGTTTTTAGTGGTTGACATGAACCACTAAAAACAAGTTAATGCCTTGTCAGCTGCTCCAGCGTGCCAGCTTTATGTGTGAAGTTGTGCTACAGTGAGGATAAAAGACTTTACCCTTTCTTCACTGTAATATGATCTTTTGAATTGGTGTGTATAATTAGCAGGGGGGGTGTAGGAGGAGGAGGATGATGGCTTGCCCCCTTCAAAAAGAGAGTTTACTGTTATGTTTTTCTTCTTTTCGCTAGGGCATGTTTCTTGCATTTTTGCTTCATAAGTTCCAGTTTGATATGTTGCCCTTTCAATAGAGCAACATACACACATATATATATTATCTGATTCTGAGTAACGTTGGTGACAGCTTTAGTACACTGGAACTCAAATGCAGAATTTTGCTGAGGAGACTAAGGCATATGAAACAGGGTGCACTTTTTTGTGCTTGTCTTTGTAATTATAGACCGTTTGGGAATTGGGGACAGCATCCTAAGGTACCCTGCTAACAAAAATGATGGCTTTTATTCTTTTTTGTTTGCTTTGTTTATTTTTGTGTTCGGAGTAATGCCTGATGTCATTAATCATGACTGAAAGTGTCAAAACTGCCATGAAGGGAATGATGTTCTTCATCTCACATTGCTGCAGTCCTTACATATGGGTAGTCCGCTGTCCTCGGTCGGCCCGAATACCAAAATATTAGGCTGACGTCGGTCAAGGCGCTTAAAACTGACATCAGGACGTCAGGGTACAAAAGCGCATGACCGACGTCATTTCCTCAGTCTTTTTTGCCACATGGTCCGATGCAGAAGCAGCGTTGCAAGTGCCATTCGGCGTTCTGAAATTTTTCGAATTCGGAGTTTCAGACCGAATCCAAGTTGGCTAAGTACCCCGTTGGGGATTATTTTGGTTTTTTCTTGCCTCAGTGTTTTACCGGATGTCAGAAAAAGTGAATAACTGTATTTCTTGTGGGAAACAGGTACCGCATAGGGATTATCATTCTTTGTGTATTCCTTGTTTGGGGCCTGAGCACGACGTTGTTGGGTGTCGCTTTTGTGCTAGGTTCAATAAACGCACTATTAAGCGAAGGTTGGATTGTGCTAGGCTGGTCTTGGTGCAATTATAATATGCCGTCGGATTCTCCGGCGCCCGCTTCTGCGAAGAAGCGCAAAGACAAATCAGTTAAACCCAGGCAAGATGAGTCGTCTGTTCCGGACGCCGGTTCTTTAGAGGCTTCAGTGGAACCGGTGGTTCCGACGGAGACTTTGATTTTGCAGGAGGTGGTCTCTCAGGAGGCAGGTCAGGCTGAAGGGGCTTCCCAAGTTACTGTACTCCCCTCCCTTCCTAGGGTGGTTAGGCCTTCTCCTTCTGTTTCCAAGGCTTCTCCCAGAGGCAGGCCAGTTTCAGCTTCTGTTGGTGTCACTCCTAGTTCAGCAGGGTCTGTGCCTAAGAAGCACATGCTTAAAATGGCAGAAGATTTAATTACTCTGATTAGAGGTTTTATGCCCCCTCCTGAGAAGAGGCCTAGGGTGGAGCCAGAGTTGGGAAGTTTTGAGCAGGCTTCGGATATTTCAGAGTCTTCAGCTGAAGACTTGCAGGAGTATTCTCCTTATTCTGATTCTGATGCAGATGATTCCACTCCTTCTGCTTCTCCTCCAGAGGATTTTTCTTTTTCAGAGACACTTCATTCTATGAGGGAACATTTTAAGTGGGAAGGTCAGGACTTCTCTGATTCTAGGAAAAGGCTTAGGGAGTTTTGCTGTTACCCCAGCATAGGCCCTTGGCTATACCCCCTGTTCTGGATGTTGTGGAAGATGTGTTTGCAGAGGCTTCACTTAATCCTGATTCTCTGCCTCCTGCTCCTGTTAAACCGGATAGGTATTACAGGGTGCCTGAGGCTCATAAATATCTTTATAAGAGTCCTAGGGCGGACCCAGAAACTATTAGTCAGGGACCTAAGGGTGTCAAGGCCTCTGTTGTAAAAAATCCGGTTCCTCTAGATAAAGAAGCCAGAGCTTTGGATAGATGGGGAAAGAAGGTCTATACATCTTCTACCTTAGCTATGAGGGCTTTGAATTGCCAGTTTCATATGTTGAAATATCAAAACTTTCTTCTTTCTCAATTGAAGTCTAAGGTGGATGCTCTGGCGGAAGGCATTGAGTGTAAAGAGTTGCAAGATTTGGTGCATGTCTCTGAACAAGTGGGTAAGCATTCATTACAGTGTGGTTTTGATGCTGTGCAGGCCTCGTCTAGGGTGGCTGCCACTGGCTCAGTTCTTCGCAGGCACGCCTGGTTAAAGGATCAGAATTTATCTGACCATGTTAAGACAAGGATTTTGGATGCTCCTTTGCAGTCTGATGTGTTGTTTGGTTCACCTGTGGAATCAGTCTTGAAGAAAATGGAAGACAAGGCTAAGTCTATGCAGGCTGTTAAGGATTTTTTGCAAGTTCAGCCTCCGAAGTTTAGTAGGAATTGGCCTGCTAAGGGGTGGACGTATCCTTCTTATGATTCTCAGTCTAGGGGTAGATCTAGACGTGGTAGGGGCAGAGCTCAGAGTTCTTTCAGGCCTAGAACAGGGAGTTCACCTGCACAATCTTTGGGTGAGGGCAGGGGCCAGTCCTTTCGTAAACAGGCCCAATGACCTACTTTTCAGCTGCCAGATCCTTCTTGCCTGGCAGCACCTTTGGGAGGAAGGTTAGCACTCTTCAAGGAAAATTGGATGTTGATTACCCAAGACAAATGGGTATTGGATATCATACACCAGGGTTACAAGTTTTATTTCCATACCTTGCCTCCTTTCAAAGGCATGCCGGACGTTCCTCCTCAGCAAAGACTAGAGGCTCGCAAACAAATTTCTCTACTACTTCAAATAGGGGCCATACAAACGGTTCCTCTGCCAGAAGTGGGCCTAGGATTTTATTCTCGCCTGTTTCTAGTACCAAAGAAAGGAAACACGTGGAGACCAATTTTGGATTTATCCATCCTCAACACATATCTGGACATTCCCAAGTTCAAAATGTTAACGTTACAACAGCTTTTACCTCTGCTGGGCAAAGATCACTGGATGGTGACTCTGGATCTCAAAGAGGCTTACCTTCATGTTCCTATCAGGCCCAGTTGCAGGAAGTATCTGCGTTTTCGGGCTGGGACTTCACATTATCAGTTCTCTGCATTACCCTTTGGCTTATCTACTGCGCCCAGAGTGTTCACGAAGGTTCTGGCTCCAGTGGTAGCTTTCTTCAGGCTAAGAGGAATACAGATCTATCCTTATTTGGACGATTGCCTGATACTGGCCCAAGAAAAGGACGAACTTCTTCATCATTTACAGTATGTGATGGCAGTGTTAAGATGCCTAGGGTATTCTGTGAACGAAATAAAGTCCAGTCTAGTACCCTCTCAGGACATGTGCTTTCTGGGTGTGAGACTGAATACAGCATCCCAGATGGCCTTTTTGACCCTGGACAAACAAAAGAATCTTTCTCTTTACTTCCACCAGTTGTCTCATCAGTCCAGGCTGACTGCAAGGACAGTCCTTCAAGCCTTGGGGTTCATGGCATCTTGTATTCTGGTACTTCCCAATGCCAAACTGCATATGAGGAAGCTACAATGGTATCTCAAGAATGTATGGACACAGCACTGCCAAGATTTGGACACTGTCATTCAAATAATACCTTGCATTCAAAAGGAATTTTTGTGGTGGGCTCAGGAATGTCACCTAAACAAGGGACTCTCTGTGACCCGGCCAGAGGCGAGTCAGATTTTAATGACAGATGCCTCAGACAAAGCTTGGGGAGCTCATCTAAATGGAAAATGGATACAAAACACGTGGCCTGCCAGACTTCAACATCTACATATCAACTTGAAGGAGATGTTAGCAGTCCAATTTGCATTGATAGCTTTCAAGGATTTACTTCTTCCAGGGCAGGTGTTGATTCAAACAGACAACACAACTGTCATGTGGTACATCAACAAGCAAGGGGGAACGCATTCTTATCCTCTATGCAGACAAGCAATGATTTTGTGGGAGACTGCTCTCAGTTTACAGCTAAATCTTCAGGCAAGGTTTCTGCCAGGAGCACAGAACTCCTTAGCAGATGTGTTGAGCAGACAAATTATGGATCCCCACGAGTGGAAATTGGATCCTCATGTATTCCAGAGGTTGACAGTGTTATGGGGAACTCCAGACATAGATCTGTTCGCTTCTCCACTAAATTACCAGCTGCCAAAGTTTTGCACAAAAGGTTTCATCCCTCAGCTTGGAAAGTGGATGCTCTCTCATTCAATTGGAGCAATCTTCACGTGTATGCCTTTCCACCTCTGCCTCTCCTCCCAAAGGTACTGCTGAAGGTCAGACAGGACAAGCCAAACATGATTTTAATAGCTCCAGATTGGCCTCGACAGCACTGGTACCCATTACTGAGAAGTCTGGTACAGGAGCCTCCATGGCCTTTGCCTTCGATTCCTCACCTACTGTCTCAGGAGAACGGTCATTTACTCAATGTCAAACTTCATTCTCTACATCTGACAGCCTGGCATATTCTGGTTTAAACCCTGGAGGGTCTCAGCTTCCACAACAAATTTTGAATGTTATTTTGGAGGCCAGAAGGCCTAGTACAAGGAAAGTTTACGCAGATAAATGGAGGAGATTTTTATTTTGGAGTACAGCAAAGGACTTTGATGTTTCTAAACCTAATTTAAGTGTGGCGCTTCAATACCTTACTGAGTTATTGGACAAAGGTTTGTCCTTCTCCTCTATAAAGGTTCATGCTGCAGCAATCTCTGCTCACTATGACTGTGACCCACCATTATTTTCTCAGCCTTTGTTTAAGCAATTCCTTAGAGGGCAAAGAATATAAGACCCCACGTAGAGCTCCTACTCCTGCTTGGGATCTCAATTTTGTGTTGGAGAAACTCACTCTACAACCTTTTGAGCCTGCAGCATCGGCAGAGTTGAAATATTTATCTTGGAAGACTGCTTTTTTGTTGGCCATTACCTCTGCGAGAAGGGTTTCTGAATTACAGGCCCTTATGGCAGTTGAGCCTTTCTTGATTTTCCACAAGGATAGGGTGTCTTTGCGTACTAACCCTTCTTTTATGCCTAAAGTGGTTTCTAGTGTGGCTTTAAACCAAACTATTCATTTGCCTACTTTTTATGCAAACCCCCAAAATAAAGGGGAAAAGATTTTGCACACTTTGGATATTCACAGACAGTTGCGATATTATTTGAGCAGAACTAAAGGGTTCAGGCAGTCTCAGCAGTTGTTTGTTTCTTTTGCTTTGGGTTCTCAGGGCAAACCTGTTTCAAAACAAACTATTTCTAAGTGGATTGGTTTTGTATTGCTTTCTGTTATTCCCATCATGGTAAGGAGATTCCAGCTGGGATTAGGCCTCATTCCACTAGGGCTACTGCCACTTCTACAGCTTTTTAAGGGGTGGCTACTAAAGATATTTTGGAAGCAGCTACTTGGAGTTCAGTGCATACTTTCTCTAAGCATTACCACCTTCCACTTTACTCTAAATCTAGGGCTGGATTTGCAACTGCAATTTTACAAGGCATGTTGGCAGCTCCTAATGCTTTATAGTTTTGCCATCCTCCCTTATCTCTGCTTTGGGATTCTACCCATATGTAAGGACTGCAGCAATGTGAGATGAAGAACATAGTACAGTTTTGTACCTACCATAAATGTAGATGTTCGAAGATCCACATTGCTGCAGTCCAATTTACCCTCCCTCCTTCCCCTCTGTTGTTGAAGGTGGTGGTGTGGTTTGTGTTGTACATATTGTAAATATGGTTAGTGCACGGGTGGTTGGTTGGGTTTTGCTGGTTTTTGGCTTTGGCCTGTCTTGTTGGGCCTTCTGACATCTGGGGCAAGAAAAGACTGAGGAAATGACGTCGGTCATGCGCTTTTGTACCCTGACGTCCTGATGTCAGTTTTAAGCGCCTTGACCGACGTCAGCCTAATACTTTGGTATTCGGGCCGACCGAGGACAGCGGACTACCCATATGTAAGGACTGCAGCAATGTGGATCTTCGAACATCTACATTTATGGTAGGAACAAAACTGTACTTTTTTCTCTTGCAAGGTCATGGGCAGTCCATGATAGGGTGAAATTAATCATTATTGCACTGGAACAAAACAATGTTAATGCACTGATTTTATGCACTACTAACAAAATTGGTGAAGAGCAGTTAACTCAGATTCACAGAGTCACAGGTTCTCATCACCCCCCTACAAGAGTGAACTTTTGTAATTTGTCTTTAAGGCTTTTAAGGTAAGGTCTGTACATTATGTAGTATATTAACTAGTACTGAAGAGTAAATCTAACAGATGATCATCTTCTTTTAGCTGTTCCCATTAGGGGTCGCCACAGCGGATCACCTGTTTCCATTTCTTTCTGTCCTCTGCATCTTGCTCTGTCACACCAACCACCTGTATGTCCTCTCTCACCACATCCATAAACCTTATCTTAGGCCTTCCTCTTTTCCTGTTACCTGGTAGCTTCATCCTCAGCATCTTTTTCCCAATATACTCAGCATCCCTCCTCAGCACATGTCCAAACCAATGTAATCTTGCCTCTCTGGCTTTGTCTCCAAACCTTCCAACCCTGGCTGACCCTCTAATATACTTATTCCTAATCCTGTCCACCCTCGTCACACCCAGTGCAAATCTTAACATCTTTAACTCTGCCACATCCAGCTCAAACTCCTGCATTTTTGTCAATGCCACTGTCTCCAACCCATATAACATAGCTGGCATCACTACCCTCTTGTAGACCTTCCCTTTCACTCTTACAGGTACTCGACTGTCACAAATCACTCCTGACACTCTTCTCCACCCACTCCATCCTGCCTGTACTCTCTTCCTCACCTCTCTTCCACAGTCACCGTTACTCTGAACTATTGACCCCAAGTATTTAAACTCATCCACCTTCACCACCTCGACTCGTTGCATCTTCACCATTCCTCTATCCTCCCTCTCATTCACACACATATATTCTGTCTTAGTCTTGCTGACCTTCATTCCTCTTCTCTCTAGAGCATATCTCCATCTCTCCAGGGTGTCCTCCACCTGTTCCCTACTCTCACTGCAGATCACAATATCATCTGCAAACATCATAGTCCACGGGGACTCCTGTCTGATCTCGTCTGTCAACCTGTCCATCACCATTGCAAATAAGAAAGGGCTCAGAGCTGATCCTTGATGTAACCCCACCTCCACCTTAAACGCATCCCTCACTCCCACCGCAGACCTCACTGCTGTCACACTACCCTCGTACATATCCTGTACTACTCTTACATACGTCTCTGACACTCCTGACTTCCTCATACAATACCAAAACTCCTCTCTAGGCACCCTGTCATATGCTTTCTCTAAGTCTACAAAAACACAATGCAACTGCTTCTGACATTCTCTGTACTTCTCCATCAACATTCTCAGAGCAAACATCGCATCTGTAGTGCTCTTTCCCGGCATGAAACCATACTGCTGATCACTAATCATCACGTCCCTTCTTAACCTAGCTTCCACTACTCTTTCCCATAACCTCATGCTGTGACTGATCAATTTAATTCCTCTGTAGTTAGTACCAAAACACTTTTTCTCCATTCATCCTCTCACTTTCCAAGATTTCATTAAACAATCTGGTTAAAAACTCCACTGCCATTTCACCTAAACACCTCCATGCTTCCACAGGTATGTTATCTGGACCAACAGCCTTTCCATTCTTCATCCTCTTCATAGCTATCATTACTTCCTCCTTGCTAATCCATTGTGCTTCATGATTCACTATCCCTACATCATCCAACCATCTCTCTCTCTCATTCTCTTCATTCATCAACCCCTCAAAGTACTCTTTCCATCTCCTCAACACACTCTCCTCACTTGTGAGTATGTTTCCCTCATTATCCTTTATCACCTTTACCTGCTGCACATCTTTACTAGCTCTGCCCCTCTGTCTAGCCAATAGGTACAGGTCCTTTTTCTCTCTCCTTAGTGTCCAACCTTTCATACAACTCTTCATATGCCTTATCCTTAGCCTTAGCCACCTTTCTCTTTGCCATGCACCTCATCTCCTTATTCTCTCTCTGACAATCCCACTTCTTCTTTGCCAACCTCTTTGTCTGTATACTCTCCTGTACTTCCTCATTCCACCACCATTTCTCCTTGTCCTTCCTCTGTCCAGATGTGATACCAAGCACCTTTCTAGCTGTCTCCCTTACTAACTCTGCTGTAGTTATCCAGCTATTTGGTAACTCTTCACTGCCACCCAGTGCCTGTCTTAACTCATCCCTAAACTTCAATTCTAACAGATATGGTTACATAAAATAATTAGCCATCACATACTGGTTGGTAGAGGAAAGTGCCATCTTACACAATCTGTTCACTTCATTGATCTTTGTTTGTTTCTTGAAAGGAGTAGAGCCCTGATCTGTCTGGACCATTTTCAGACTCATCATGAGCATTACGAACCGAAAACAAAATTAAGCCAATTTTAGTAATACAGTTAACATTTCACTATATGCAGCATCTTCCCTATATGTACAGTGTGCATTCCAGGAGGATGCAAAGAACATGCTTACAACAAATGATAACTGCTACTTAAATAATATGTGACTGCAGTTACTAGGGGCTGCTGGGGCCCTTTTAGATAACAAGATTAGCAACGCTGAAAGTCTTTTTGGGGGCTGAGTGAGATAATAGAGGGAATGATGGAGGTTTGTTAAGAGGAGAATTGTGTAAAGTTATGTAGACTAAATGTAGGTGGTTCTTTAGTAATCATGGAGATGGCAGAGACAAAATAAAATAGAGAAGGTGGGAATGATGAATGCATCCAGACTTGTTACGCGTATTGAGTGTAATATGATGATTGGTCTCTAAAGTGAAGATGTGTGTGTTATTTTATGTTTGCTCAATTTAAGAAGCATTTGCATTGTGCCTGTTTGAAAAGAGAGGGGTTGAGTGTTGGCATAATGGTTAAGGTGTTTACCCCACAAACGCAAGATGCAGGGTTTGAGTCTCTCTTTTGATCATTGTCTGGTTATTGGCTAGGCATGTAGTAGTCTGCAGACTGGTTGCCTAGCATTTGCCTATGAAGCTATAGGAACTAGTTGGTTAGAAGACTGATCATCCAGTACCTGTGCTGGCTATGCTTAAAATGGCCCACAAGGGCAGCTAACTTTGTACTTACCTATGATCACATGAACCTATTCATTTTAAGAATTGTTTGAGTGAGATTATGCATTTAAATTGTTTTGGAATGGAGTCCCAGATTTTGGGGGCTAGAACTGAGAAAGGAATGTTCAGCGCATTTCCGGTTAGTTAGCAGGGTGCATAAGCTTGGAAGAGATTGTGAAAGAGACTGTTAACTACATGCTTGTAATGTGGTTGTGTTCTGACTCTGTATGTGTTTAGCATCTTGCACTTGTTCCATACAGACCAGATCATCATCAACCCCCTTTTTCCCATTGTCTACATGGGGTCAGGGTGTAGTGTCAACCTGCGCCATCTCTCTCTATTTAGTGCCACGTTCTTACCTTCTTTAACATTCATACCCGACTATCACAGGTCTTCTATTACACAGTCCATCCACTTCTTTGCTGGATGCCGTCGTTTCCTCTTCCCTTCATCCTGTCTGTTCCAAATCTTTTTCACCAGATTGCTTTTCTGTACATGTGCCTGAACCATTGTAATCTGTTCTCTTTGACCTTTTCTACAATCTGAGTGACTTTGACTTCTGCTGTTATGTCCTCATTTCTTTATCTGTCCCACAGTGTGCATCCTACCACCCATCTCAGGCACTTCATTTCCATCTCCTCTAGCTGCTCAACTGCTCAGCCTTTGTTGTCCAGGTTTCTGTACCATACAACAGTACTGGTCACACCACTGTTTGGTACACGTTAATTTTCAGCTTCTTTGGTATTCTTTTGTCATACTTTGTGCCAGTTGGCTGCAACCTCTCTCATTCTGGCCTTGACCTCCTCATTCAGACTTACCTTCTCTTCATCCACCCCATCGCAGATACTTGAAGTTGTTAACCTGTTCCACTATAGTTTCATACCATGTGCCTCCAGTTTTGCATTCCATTCCCTTATCCTTTGCTGAAGTTGTTGCTCTCGCAGTCTGCCTGCAGTACCACATTATCTCCATGCAGCAACTTTGCTGATCTGACCTCTGACCTGTTTGCTAATGTAGTCCATCACCAGTGTGAACAACAGAGGCATCAGAGCTAAAACCTGATGCACACCCACTCTCACTGGGTACCCCTGTGCGACACTAAACACTGTTGGTACTTAAGCACTAATTCTACCAGTGTTCTTGGGACTTCAGAGAGTCAAGTGGGATAAGATGATTCTTCAACTAGAACAGGGCAGATTGGGATTACCCAATTTGAAGGGGTATTTCAGAGCTACACAGTTAAGGCTCTTTTACATAACACAAGCAAAAAACTGTAATTGAAAGTGGAAAGGGATGATGTTGAAACAGGGGGAAGCTCAAGAAACAAGGATAGACTGAGATTTTGGATGCAGGCTTTTAAGGAGAATAACGTTAATCATATAGAATATTATATCCGTAAAGTAGCAGAAAGTATTCTAAGAACTAAGCCAACACGGGAATGGTGAAAGGAGATTCTGCCAATAGGGATGACTGCAATTACGGATATAGACAATAGGCAAGAGGTGGCAGGAATTTCTTGTAGAAAACTGGCAAAGGAACCAAGGTATTGGGAGCAAATAACTAGCGAGGGAAAGGTAATAGGATGGGAAGAGACAAAGAATTTATTTGGACTGCAGATTAGAGATTGCTTTCCCTATCAAGCATTGATATCAGAGTATAGCCAAATAAAAATAAATAGGAGGGGTCTTAAACAAAAGACCAGCACTTCCAGAGTTTTAGTAGAATCTAGAACAGAAACTGTCATTAAAAAAGGAATAATAAAATATTGCGTGATAACTGTAAGAATCAATCAGAGGAGGTTAGAAAGGATTGGGAAGAGAGATTGGATAAGCAATTCATAAAGAAACAATGGGGGGATATATGTACCTCTCCCAAATATGCAATAAAATCTAGAAGATTTACAGTTTTGCTTGGAAATGTTCACACGGATATTTGTATACCCCAAGCAGACTCCAGGGAATTTTTCCACAGGTAGACAGCAAATGTTGGAGGTGTGACGGGGAAGAAAGAGGTACTTGGGAACATATTTTCTGGGATTGTGATGGGATGGCGGACTTTAAGGATTCCCTGCGAGAGGCACTATCAGAGATGCTGGGTGGATTGTTGTGATGGGAGAGAGGATTTTTTTGAGCTATGATACAGAATCGGAATTGCCTAGACATGGTAAGGCCTTGCCGTGTCTAATTATGGTGGCTGTCAAAAAAGCAGTTACTACTAAATGGAAATCAGAATCTAAACCAACTATGTTAGACATAACAATAGAGGTAAAAGAACTGATACTGAGATCTTTAGAAACAGGGTAGGAGCAAATTACATAAGAAAAATGGGAATTGTGAGAGCAATACATACAGGGGAGCAATGAGATTTAAAAAAGGCAAGGCTTAAATGAGCTATGCAGTGTTTGACTGAAAATGATTGGGTAGATTATAAGTTATGTGTAATGTTTTCAACTGGGAGTGTGTCAGTATGGTTTGTGATGTAAAACACTTATAACTAGTATGGTGGTGGTGTGGTTTGTTTTCATTTATATAACTGTATGATTGCTTATGTCATAAGTGATGCTGTAATAAAGATGTTTCTTGTTTAATAAACAGATGGGCAGGAAGTGAATGATTTATGTAATGTTGCTTAGGTTATATGATATATAGCAATATATGTGAAGTATAAAGTTTGTTAATATTAATTTAATACAGTTTGATTACTTTTTTTATAAATGTAAATTTGCCTATGTCACAAGCGATAATTCAATAAAGGTGTTTAAAAAAATGTTTCTGGGACTTCAAACCCTGGCAGGACTGCCCAAGCCAGCTTTCTTGGGACCTTGTCATATGCCTTCTCCAAGTCTAGGAATGTCCAGTTGGACTCTTTCCTTATCTCTAATTTATCAACTATCAGTCTCACTGCAGGCATCGGGTCAGTTATGCTGCATCCTGATCTGAATCCAAACTGCTCATCTCCCATCTGACTTTCTACTACTCTGCATATCCGTTTATCAGTCACCCTGTCCAGAACTTTCATGCAGTGTAGTTGTGAATGTCCCCTTTGTTCTTGAACACTGGCACTAGTATGCTTATTCTCCAGTCATCTGGGATACACCTTTCTCTCCACACTGCTATGAGTACCCTCAAGAATCATTTCTTCCCTATGTCATCCAACATCTTTATCGTGTGCTGTGACTTCATCAGTGCCTGCTGCTTTCCTGACTTCATTTTCTTTAGTGCTGTTCTTACTTCTTCTAGGGTGGGCTTCTAATCCTCTTTTATCATAAGCTGTATCTGGAGCACTGCAGCTTCTGTGGGGTTTTCTTCATTCAGAAGCTGCTGGAAGTACTCCTTCCACCTGCCTTTGTCATGTGGACTGGGTGAGCAGGTTGTTGCTGCTGGCATCCCTTATGAAGGGTGGCTGTCTGTCTTCTTTAGCTTTCTGTCTTGGTCTTGTAGTTTGTTAGTTTCTTTGTGTCATCTACTGAGTCACTTTCCAGAAGTTGGTAGAGTGCCTCCAACGCCCTTTTTCTTTGCTATTGCAACTCCTTTCTTAGCTTCTTTGTTAGCCAACCAGTATTCCTTCCTAGCGTGGCCTTTTCTGTCTCCCATTTTTTCCTCTTCTCCTTCTTTCTTTTGGTAACTAACTGGACTTCTGCATTCCACCACTAGTTTTCCTTATGTACCTTATTTGCATATCTGGCTAGGCCACATATCTTTTCTGTAGTCCTCACCCATGCTGTTTTGAGATGCTGCCATTTTTCTTCAACTCCCCATATTTCCCCCTATTCTTGAGGTTGCTAGAGCCCTGATTAATTCCTTGAACTGTTGTGCTTTCTCCAGTGAGCTTCCAGGTCTTTAGCCAGGTATGTTTTGATTTTAGAGGCTTCTCTAACCACTGCTTGCAGCTGAATGTAGCAATCAGTGGTTTATGCTGTGGGACAACTGTTTCACTGGGGGTGACTTTGCAATCGCTGATTCTACCCCAGTGCCCTTTTCTTATAGGTTCATAGGCTGGTACTAGGCTATCGGCCCTAGGGCCTATACAAGCCTAGCCGTAACAATTCCATGGCTATTTCTTCCCACACTGTTTACTTCCCTGGACCCCTGTCTGGCAGGGTGACTGACGTGATCCCTGGGGTGAATTTCCTTTCTCCCATCCAATCATCAAGGTTCCTTTTGAAGAGGGCCAAAGAGGTGCTCTGCTTGACATGTATGGGCAGTCTATTCCATAGTCTGGGGAGTCTCTGGGTCAGGCACCTATTCCTCCAGCATGTTTTGTTTATTGTGATGACAAGATTTAGATCCCTGGAGTGTGTGGCTCTGAGGAATTGGGATTTCTTTAAGTGTAGCATGTCCAACAGCTCTGGGTTTTACATGGCCTTGTATGTTAAACAGAGATCGTCGTGGAGTAGACGATATGCGTCTGAGTATAGCTGGAGGTTTTTTAGGCGGTCAGCATAGGGCGTCTGCTTTAGGCCTATGATTCTTTTAGTGAGGTATTTCTGTGGCCTTTCCAGTTGTTGCAGATGTCTTGAGAGGTATATACCAAATGGGGAGTTGTATTCTATAATGGGTCTAATGAGGGATGAGTACAGTGGGACAATGACCTCCTTTTTTCTGGATGAAAAGCCCTTAGTGATGAGGTGTGCCACATAGAAGGATTTCCTGACTGTTGTGGCGATGTGGTTATTGAAGGTGAGACCACTGACCCCAAGTCTCTTATCACACTTTCAGTGTTTAGTGTATTGCCACCTATGTGATAATTCACAGGTACATGTTTTTTCCCAAAGGGGATAACTATACATTTCTTGGCATTGAGCTTGAGCCCATGGCTCTGGCAGCAAGCATCTGTTTCTATAAGGCCCTTTTGTAGAGGAAGTCCACCGAAGTTGAATAGTGGCCACTCTTGTATGTGATCTTGTGGCTCTCTCATTCTGAACCATGTATTGGCCTCTATCCAGCTATTTGCCAGACAGAAGTCTAGAATGGCTTCTCCTTCTTTATTCCTGTTGCCCCACCCATGTGGACCCAGGCAGTTCTCATATCCTTTTCTGTCTGTCCTGATATGTGCACTCAAGTCACCCATTATCAACACCAACTCATGCTGTCCTGCAACTGTTGTCTGAATGCACTCTTTTCCTCACTAACACAATCTTGATGTGGGGCACTGGGTGAGATTATGCATACTGCCCTGTTATTAGACAGATTGCCACGGGTCTGTCACTAATTCTGATGATATTCCTCACTGCCTTCTGAAGCCTCTCCCTCACCACAATTCCCACTCCTTTTCTAGCCTATCCTTCTCCTGAGTTGTAGACGCTGGATCCCAAGCCAAGTGGATTTGCTGCACTGCCCTTCCATCTCCTGGGTACATAGGATGCTCAGCCTCCTCCTTACCATCATGTTATCCACTTCCAGGCTCTGTTTTGTCAGTGAACCTACACTGGGTGTAGCAATTCTTGATACATATTTGGCAGGTTGGTTGGTTTTACATCCAGCTTTGTTCAACAGAGCTATCCCAGGTAGCCCAAGTTGGGTGGCTGGACTTTATGGCAGGCACACTGGCCAATAGAGGCACATACACCCCTCCCAGCATTAGCATGCCTCCCTGGCATAGGTTGAAGTCACCCGGGCCAACAACCCACTTATCACTATCAAATACCCATGCCCATTTGGTGACATTAGTCAACACAACCGAATCACCGAGAGCCATATTTTACACTGTTGAGTTGTTAGCCCTGCCACAGCATGCATTTTGTGGTCTGTGTTGCCCTGTCTTGAGGACACTGCACACCACAGTATATGCCCAGAGCTGTTGGTCTACACAGCTCTTCCCCATATAGGGCACTACATAGCATCTGTGCTACTGCCAAAAACTCCATTCTTGTATGAGTTTGAGATGGAAACACTCCGCCCACAACATCCCCACAGTGATACAGGGACAGCATACAAACTTCAAACAGGCATTGGCCAGAGGTCAAGCTCAAGCCTTATAATCTTATACCTTGTGTATGGGAGGTAAAGACCTTAACCATTATGCCAGCTGGTCTCCTGCCATGGTATATACCATGGTCATTGTTAAAATAGGTTCATTAGGATCAGACTGCCTTTTTGGTTAACAGATAAACTGTTAAAGAAGCTGCAGTTTTCTTTTTTTTTTGGTGGGGGGAGTGAACAACTGATAGTACTTGCTGCAGTTTATTGAAATTATGCCACATGGGTTCCATAACTGATAAATTACACATATTCAGAAATGCAAATTCTGAAACCATTGTGGCTGTATACCTGTTTTTAACACACCACTGCACATGACTTGTACAGAATTTGTTCCAGTCTTCCGGTATACAGTCTCACCAAGTCACCCCTCTGTTTCTTGCCAGTGGAAAATACTGACATAGTAACCAGCTGATTGGGCAAGTAAGAACGCAAAAAGTAGAAAGAAAACCACTTCCCTGCTACAGAGCATCAGAAGATTTAGACATTCAGGGTTTTGATGTTGGAGCAAAAAAGTCAAAAGTCTTATAACGTCTAATGTGTATACACACACACACACATATATATATATATATATATATATAATTTGTTTATTGGACCATGCAGGCATAATTTTATTGAGGGGAATTAATCCCTGAGCTAAAGGTTGAAGTTCGTTAACAGCTCATTAACAGCTGATTAACAGCTAATAGAGTTAACCTTATGACCTTAACTGTGAGACTCCTGTTAATCACCTATTCCTCCAGCATGTTTTGTTTAAGGTTTTTAGAGATAGTGGTGAGAGTTATAGGGCTAATTAGCAGCAAATCAGCCAATTTTACTGTAGCAGAGTTATAGTTTGGTTTTCAGGGTGGATTGCAAGTTGGTAAATATGGGACAGGCATATAAAAGAGTGGGAGGGAGGTAAGCATTAGCAAGAGAGAGTCTAGAGTCCTGCATTAGGAATTTTTTTGATCTGTAAGTCATGCCAAGTTTCTGGTGAGTTTTTTTTATACAGTTTTGGATATGAAGGTCATATTTTAGTTGATCATTGTAGTACCAAGGAATTAAGCATGTGGCATTACTTCTATTTAGGTATTATCAAGAGATGTGATAAGAAAGGTAGATTTGAGTTGAGTTTGAGTTTTTGGGAGAAATGGTAGTAGTTTATTTTTCTTAGGGTTCAGCTGAAGTTGATTGTCATTAAACCAGCATTTGATAGAGTTGAAGGATTTTTGGGAGAGTGATTGAAGGTGTGGCAGGTTGTCAGAAAAGCTGATGATAGTGGAATCATCAGCTTATTGTATAGAGAGGACTGTGAGCAGGATGAATGTAGATTGCTTATAAAGATGTTAAAGAGAACAGGTCCAAGAATGGAACCTTGTGGTACTCCAGTGTTAACTGTGAGAAAATGTGAAAAGAAGAAAGCCACTTGACTGACTGCTGCCAGTTAGAGAGATAGCTGGAAAACCAGTTGAGAGTGGAGTTTGATAAACCAAGAGCAGGCGATTTAGAAAGAAGTTTAGAGTGAGAGACTGTATTGAAGGCTTTGGAGAAGTCAAGGAAAAGGGAGGATACTAGATTATTATTTCCCTAGCTTTTAAGATAGTATTAGTAGATAAGAATAAGGCTACAGTTGTGCTGTGGTTAGGGCAAAAACCATGTTGGGTTGGGGTGAGTAGATTTTCATGTAGCAGATATTCAAGAAGTTGTTTATGTATGCATTTTTCAAGTATTTTTGACAGAGGGGACAGAATAGCTATAGGTCTGTAGTTTGTGAATTCAGTACAATTCTTTGTGAAGTGGAATGATGTAGATTTTTTTTTTCCGGATAGTAGGGACTCTTGATTCCTGAATAGATCTGCTAATTAGTATAGAGATTGGTCAGGCTATAGAGCTGGCAGCTAGTTTAAGGAATTCTGCTGGTAGGTTGTCAGATGAGGGAAAGCAGGGCTTAAGTTTTAACAGTAGATATTTAATATAGGAGGTAGGAATGGGTTTGAAAGAAAAAGTAGATTTACAGTAGGGAGGTGAGAGTGATGGAGTAAGATATGAATTTTGGCAGTTTTGAGTTATGGTGGTTATTGAGTCTATGAAATAGGTGTTAAATTTTGTGGGAGTTTCAAGTGATTTGATGTGCTGGGAGAACCAGGTTTAAGAATCTTGTTAATGGAGTTCCAAATTTTGGAGGGATTTTTTGGTGGTAAATTTGTGGTTTTAGATAGTAATTTCTTTTGTCATAGTTTACTTCTTAGGTTACAAAGTTGTTTATAGGTTAGGAGCTGGATGGGACATTGTGATTTTAGCCAATTATCCCATGTAACATTCCTTTTATGTATTAGGGCTCAGGTGAAATGCGAAATCTAAGGTGCATGGTGAAATTTCACTTGTTTATTTCTAACAGGAGCTAAGCTATATAGAGTATCCAGAAGTATGCAGTTGAAACTCTGAACTGCATCATTTAGAGGTAGACTGAAAAGGAAAGAATAATTTATAGAGGAGAGTATGTTGTTAAATTCTGTAGAGCAGAAGTTAGTGATACTGCAGCGTTCTTTATATTTGTGTTGCCTGATATTATGTATGGAAAGCCTTTAAACAAAGATAGGGAGGTGGTCACTGATAGAATCGGAGTGTTTTTGGATTTTGGTAAGACTAGGATTTTGACACTAGGATTGGGTGTAGGATGGTGCCGGTATTAGCGGTTTTATTGTAATAGGTAAAGGTGGTTGAGTGAAGCCATGAAGATTAATGCTTGAGGAGGAGAAGACAGTGGTTAAGGTTTACCAATCGATATTGACATTACCAGGAATTATACTTCATTGTAGACAGAGTCGGAGGTCCAGAAGAGAACATTTTCAGTTATGGGAATATTATTTCCAGGAGGGATATTGATGTCTACAATACATAACTTTTTATGGATATTTAGTCTACGCTTGGTAAGTATAAGTTCAGTCGGTAGAAGGTTAGGTGGGATGTAGACAGTGGAGAGAAGGCAAGATGGTTAGAATGTAATATAGCTACACCACCTTTTTGTGTAACTTGTCAGAGCGGATAATATTGTAGCCAGGTGGGAGAATTTTGCTATCATTTATATGAGGTTTGAGCCAGGTTTCTGTGAAAAATACTATGTAGGGGGAGTAATGAGTAATCCAAGAGTGAAATTCGCAGATTTTATTAAGTAGACTATGTATGTGAAGGGAGATAATAATTAGGATTTTGGTAGATAGTTTAACATTAGGGAAAGAAGTGGAAATGCTGTTGGTATTTTGGTTATGAAAGGTGTTAGGGTCAGGGTTAGGATAAATATCTCCACTTAAGAAGATTTCCGTAAAACAAGTAGACAGAGCTGGAGGTTTATATTTGTTTATTTGTTGTTTGAACTTTACTTTGTGAGGGTGGCACTGGGTGTTGAGTGGTCTATATTTGAAAGTGTGAAAGTCTGGAAGTTCAAAAAGATTAGGTGGTGTCATGTCAGGGTAAGGTTTGTCAGTGCAAATGAGAGGGTGGATAAGTGTGAGTGGTAGGTTGATAGATGAGGTATTTGTTTATAACAGGTAAGTAGAGAAAAAAGGAGGAGAAAGGGAGAAGAGATATAGCTAGTATACATGTTTTAAAGGGTAGTAGAGAAAAAAAGAGATGCAAAATAGAGAACAGAAGTAGGGGAATCTTGAAAGGAGTGAGAAGTATAAGGGAAAGTCTGGTAGATGGAGAAAATAAAAGACAGGTGGAAATTAATTGGTGAGTGTTGGGGGGAAGAGATAGTGTGTGTACTGTCGGGTAGGAGAATATGTAAAAGGATAGGGTTAGCTAAGGTTGAGGGAAAAGAGTTTTGTTGAGAAGGTTTGAGAGTTTCAGTTGGATGAGGCAGACAGGAAAAGGAAGAGTTTATAGGGGAAAGAGATGAAGCTTAGAGAGTATAATTGTGAGTATGTGGAGGAAGGTAGAAATTGGGGGTAGGGTAGGGGAACGAAGTGAAGCGCGAGCGTAGTGAGGCTGCACCGTCACAGGTTAAGAGAAAAAACAATCAGTAAAGAGTGTAAAGGGGACAGTCAAGGTAAGAAAATATGGGCGGACTTTGATATAGTTTGAGAGGGGATGGAAAAAGGAGACAGAGACTGTTCAATAGAAAATTGAGATACAGCCAGAAGAACAGCTGTAAAGGTAAAGGTAGAAGCTGGGGGAAAATGAGACAGAAAAGATCGGAATGGGTAAAGGAGGAAAGAGAAATGGAGTAAAAGTGTGTGTCAGGTCTACTGAAGATTCTGCTGGGGACTTAAACAGGAGTTTTGTTTCAGGGAGAAAGTTTCAACTCAGTATCACACAACAGCCAGTGGGTGCAGCAAATTTCCTGTTTCTACAGCTGATATGTTGGGGCTGTGGGAGTGCAGATATAATTTATCTCGTAGCAGTATGCATGCTGAGGAGAGTTTAACATGGGATATAAGAAGTATAGAATGCAGTAACACAAGTAGGCTGAGAAATTAGTCTGGTGTACTTTAACAATGTTCAGTAAAGAGATCCTGGAGTTCAGATAGCTGGAAGGGCTCAGTTATTCAGACAGCTTTAATACGACTCAGTCAGCCAGTGGTGAATTATTGGGATTATACAATATTCAAATTCCAGTTAGCGTGCACAGTGCCAAGGATGGCTGGTGACCTAGCTCACGGAGGAGAGTGATACAGGAAAATGTGGAATAGGATTATAGAATATCAATGTGTGCATTCATATGAAGGTGAAAAACATCATTTTTATCTTAGTAATGTTCCTTCAAATTTCCTGTCCCTTCCATTTAAGTATTTTGATACATCTGTTGAATAAAGTGCAGGAATAATGTGGATGTTTGGGAAGCCATCAGAATCACTGTATTCTGTCTCATGCCCCCTCAGCAATTACCACTGGTATTGTTTCTAAGAAATTGCACAGTTGCCACAGGTACCCATTTAGAGATTGTCTGTTTTCCACTGTTGTCCTTATTTTCTGCAAACAGTGAAAGGAGTGCTCAGAAAGTATTTTCATGAGTCTGTAGCATTACCATGGTAATTCTCACCATTGTGAAGTTAGCATCAGACTTGAAGGGCTAGTGGAGAAGGTCCGAGGGTAACTGCCTTTATGGGTGTAACTGCTTTTGATTAACATAAATGTCAAATAAATTGCAGATTTTGCCGGGGCACTCAGAGGATACACTGCTTCACAGATAGGATACATGCTGAACTGTAGCACCCTCACTGCCATTCCCCCATGTAGAATACCGTATTTACATATGCATCATCTTAACACTAGAAATAACTAAAATACCATTACTAACCCAAACCCCAAGTTTTATCCTAAATATGTAGGTCCTTCCAAGTAATGTAACACTGATATTTGTTCAAGTGGCATTTTACGCACTGTAACTGTCACACAAATAACCCATTTCTCTCAGTTCATAATTTACAAAAATAATTGAAGTGGTTTATTTGAGCAAGGTTTACCAAACCAGTGACATATAAATGTCTGTTTACTGCTTGTCGATGTACATTGCCCTTGTGTCTGATAAGCTGTTCTAAAAATTCTTTTCACCACCACCAGCATCAAAACCTGTTGCACCCATGTTATCCCTTTCTTCAGTATGCAGTGATAGCATGGCAAGCGGCTGTATACTGTTGTCAGTTTTTCTCTTTTTTGTTTGTTTTATGAAATGCAGTTTTATTAGTACAAATTTTAAAGAAAGAGTGAATTCTGAGTATGAAATGCACAGTGTTAGATCTATAACTCCTGCTGTACATAAAACACTAACTCGTTTACATGCTTTTTAGGTTATTGTGCAGATGTCCGTTGAGATCGCCCAACAAAAGGAGTTGATGAGAATTTCTCACCAGTGCCAAGATGGCATGCATGTTGAAACCAGTGACTGGCAAGAGGCAGATATGGGAGTACGACACAACATGTTTACAGGATTAATGCTGCCATCTAAGGAGAATAAACAAGAACATGAGAGAGACTTTGAAGAAGAAATAGAAACCCTTAGGCGGCAGCTTGAAGAGAAAACAGATGAAATTCTCTTACTGAAAGAAGACATTTTCATTTTGCGGTCAGCTGAACAACGTTCAAGGACTCTTGTAGAGGAATCTGTGATTAAACCCTCATTAGACCTGGTAAAAGGTGATAATAGACCTTTGGAAACATTGGAGGAAGAGAGTGAGCCCAGTGAGCTTGAAGAGTTAGGCCAACAGACTGAACGTGATGTACAGGAGGAAGGGGAGGCTACTGTTAAAGTAGAAGCACTTAGTCAAGTAAACTTTGAACCATGTGACACTATATTAATTGGAGATCTCGGACTACCTAGCAGTACTGAACACCTTTCAGCAAAACCTAGGGATATAGCTACAGAGTCTTCATCTGGCTTTGCATCACACTTGAAAGAAAGTAACCATGGCAGACCTTCTGAAGATATTGTTGAAGATATTGCTGAAGATAGTGATGGTACCTTGGTAAAAGTAGTAAGTCTTCATATTTTTGTTTTAGTTATTTGGTGTGGCTGTTTCCGAATTAACCTGTGCTGGCATAAACATTTCTTTCTCTGTTTTGTTTCTTGATTACAAGGTAAAGTTAAAGCCACATAAGCTTTTTAAAACATTTTTATTAAACATAATATATATTTTTAAAAAGTGACATAGGTATATATACTTTAATAGAGAATATAAGAACAATTCTATATATACGTTAATAAAAAAGAAAACAAAGCATTCCAACATTTTCTTAATTTTCATACAGTATACATGTGAAGTTTTCATTCTCTCCACTATTACATCAATTGCTTGATTCCTGCCCTGCCATTAAGTTTCACTCCTTCTCCTGCACACTATTCTGTGGTTGCTGTTCCCTCAATTTCATTTACTTCTATGTCATTTGCTCCTTGCTTTTTCTTATGATCTCACTTAGTTCTTTTGTCTCCTTTAGAGTATTAATTACTTCAGTTTAGATTTTGGAGAAGCTTTATGTAATAAGTGAGTTGAGAGGGATGTTACATGAATAAAGATGTCATTATGAAGGATAATTATAATAGCATTTTGAGGTGCTTTTAACAGCGCCCCCCCCAAAAAAACAAACAAACAAAAAAAAAACAAACAAACAATGATCTAACAGAAAAGGATATTTTTACCTGGTAAGTTTCAGTAAAGCAAGGTGAAAGCTGAGAACTGGAATGAGCATTGAAGTAGATTTTATACCATGTAGGCATTTGTTTTGTTGCAGCCTTTCTTCTTTGACGTGTTTGGATTGCGAGTGTGTTGCAGTAACTTGCCAGCATGCAGAGGTGGGTGTTGCAACATGTTAACATGCAAATGTTTCTGTATGACTAGTTGATTCTCTGTGACTGTGCTGTGCCTCAGATGTTGTTACACAGGAGGCATCTACCAACTGTAATATTCATTTGGTGTATATGTGTATAAGGCCCCTAGTGTATTTTATGTTCTTCTTGCTGTTTGTTTCAGGCAATGATCAAATGAGACTATTAAACTATGCAACACTTGGAAAACTTTTGAAAGTTTTGATGTTCCCCTGCTTTTTACCGTTCTTATAAAAGAATGGTGTGGAGCATCTGTTGCTATTAAGCAAGGTGTGTTTAACATGGCCTCCACTCTTAGTAGTTTAAAATGTACATTATTGGAGAACCATATACCAAGGCAGAAATGTTGTGTGGTTATCATATATGGTCTTGTTTGCATTTGTTTTTTGTGTAAATCACTGATCTCATCTGAGCACAGTTTTACTGAATCAACTGGACGTATAAGAGAATTTAAGTACCTTTATCTGCTCTTTTTTTTCAAAAAAATACAGTATTTAAATTGATTTTAACTGTGTGGAAGAAATATTAGCTGAACTGGAAGTTAGTCAGTGTTTGCTGAGTTTTGTTATTTGCTAGTAATTACAGGTGTGGGGGTAGTCACATTCTTTGATTTCCTGTCCTTGCCTATTTAAGTGGTACATTGTGAAATATTTTCTGCTTAAACCCTCAGCTTTGGCAGGCTAAGAACTTGCTATATTCAACTGGACGTATAAGAGAATTTAAGTACCTTTATCTGCTCTTTTTTTCAAAAAATACAGTATTTAAATTGATTTTAACTGTGTGGAAGGAATATTAGCTGAACTGGAAGTTAGTCAGTATTTGCTGAATTTTGTTATTTGCTAGTAATTACAGGTGTGGGGGTAGTCACATTCTTTGATTTCCTGTCCTTGCCTATTTAAGTGGTACAGTGTGAAATATTTTCTGCTTAAAAACCTCAGCTTTGGCGGCTAAGAACTTGCTATATTCAACTGGACGTATAAGAGAATTTAAGTACCTTTATCTGCTCTTTTGTTTTCAAAAAATACAGTATTTAAATTGATTTTAACTGTGTGGAAGGAATATTAGCTGAACTGGAAGTTAGTCAGTGTTTGCTGAATTTTGTTATTTGCTAGTAATTACAGGTGTGGGGTAGTCACATTCTTTGATTTCCTGTCCTTGCCTATTTAAGTGGTACAGTGTAAAATATTTTCTGCTTAAATCCTCAGCTTTGGCCGGCTAAGAGCTTGCTATATTCAACTGGACGTATAAGAGAATTTAAGTACCTTTATCTGCTCTTTTTTTCAAAAAATACAGTATTTAAATTGATTTTAATTGTGTGGAAGGAATATTAGCTGAACTGGAAGTTAGTCAGTGTTTGCTGAATTTTGTTATTTGCTAGTAATTACAGGTGTGGGGGTAGTCACATTCTTTGATTTCCTGTCCTTGCCTATTTAAGTGGTACAGTGTGAAATATTTTCTGCTTAAAAACCTCAGCTTTGGCCGGCTAAGAACTTGCTATATTCAACTGGACGTATAAGAGAATTTAAGTACCTTTATCTGCTCTTTTTTTCAAAAAATACAGTATTTAAATTTATTTTAATTGTGTGGAAGGAATATTAGCTGAACTGGAAGTTCGTCAGTGTTTTCTGAATTTTGTTATTTGCTAGTAATTACAGGTGTGGGGGTAGTCACATTCTTTGATTTCCTGTCCTTGCCTATTTAAGTGGTACAGTGTGAAATATTTTCTGCTTAAAAACCTCAGCTTTGGCTGGCTAAGAACTTGCTATATTCAACTGGACGTATAAGAGAATTTAAGTACCTTTATCTGCTCTTTTTTTTTCAAAAAAATACAGTATTTAAATTGATTTTAACTGTGTGGAAGAAATAGTAACTGAACTGGAAGTTTTCACTCTGCTCTTCAGTTAGTCCCACCCACCCTCCCTGTTTTTGTCTTGGTTTTGGTTTCGGTGTTAATCTTATTGGCTTTGCAACTGCCCGCCCCTCTTGTAAATTTGTGTTTGGATACTCCTTCTGGGCCCATCTCATTTGCTCACTCAACTGAGTGCAGTGAGATCTTATTCTGATTTCAGGCACTCCTACTGTGTACAAAGAGAGCATCTGGGAAACAGAAAAAAAAATTTAAGCTTGTTTCCTGCCTTTCCTGTTAAGTGGTATAGACTATTTGTAGGCTTCTGAGCCCCCAAGCCCTTCTGTGTTGGAGGGAAGCCTTCTAGCTTAGTTTTTTTTTCTTATAACTACCAGCTTTCTAGTTTCAGCACTCAAATCCGTTTCTTTGATCTCAGCACTTGTTCAGAAAAAAAAAAAAAATTTCATCTGCTTTTACTGTACTTGTGTTTCTACCTACTTTTTTTACTTTTGCATCATCTTAAAAGTACTCAATTGTATTTATTACTGCTTGGTGTAACTCATTCTAAGCCTTTTGGTTTAAACACTTGGGCTTCGGACCAGTTGTTTTGCACTGAGAGGGTTTGTGGTCTGCCCTGTAGTGGCAGAACAGGTAGTTTACATCCTTCTAGGTTGGGAACTGCTGATTGAGGGATCAGTGTCTGTTATTCTAAAAGTGTATTAATTCTGGTTTAAGCACTTGGGCTTTCAGGCCAGTTATTTTACATTAAGAGGGTTCGTGGTCTGCACTCTTGTGGGAGGAGAGGCTGGACTCTGCCCTTCTGAGCTGGGAATTTCTGGTTGAAGGCTTATAGTGCATGCATATCTGAACTGCTTCTTACTGAAGTTGGTGCGCCTTGTTTGCTGTGGCATAGACTGGATTCGGGCCTGCTGGATCTAGCTTTGTTTGTGCAACTTGAGCACTAATCCAGGCATTCTCTAAAGTATTCAATTGTATTTATTACTGCTTGGTAGTAACTTGATTAAAGTGTAGCTATCATTCTAAGTATTTTGGATTAAGCACTTGGGCTTCAGACTAGTTGTTTTACATTAGGAAGGTTTGTGGCATGCACTGTGGTGGCAGGACAGGTAGCTTTCATCCTTCTAAGTTGGGAACTGCTGATTGAGAGCCCAGTGTCTGTTATTCTTAAAGTGTATTAGTTCTGGTTTAAGCACTTGGGCTTCAGGCCAGTTATTTTACATTAAGAAGGTTTGTGGTCTGCACTCTTGTGGGAGAAGAGGCTGGACTCTGCCCTTCTGAGCTGGGAATTTCTGGTTAAAGGTTTATAGTGCCTGAATATTTGAACTGTATCTTACTGAAATTGGTACACCTTGTTTGCTGTAGCATAGACTAGATCCAGGCCTGCTGAATCTAGCTTTGTTTATATGCTTGTTGTTTGTTTGCTTGTTATTTCCCTGGAACGCTAATTACACCTAATACGCGGCTTCTCAGCGCTTCTGTGGATCACTAGTGATATCTGCATTGCTTACTGTACTTATTTCCTTGTTTCACTTGAAAGAAAGTTACTGTTTGTCGTTTTTGCATTTAAGTTACCTGTAACACATTGCACTTAAGTTACCTGGCACTTGCTCAGTAAAGCAATTATATAAGTCAGCACTAAAAATTAAAAGCACTACACCCTCACTCCCCACTGGCCCTGGTTTTCAATTATTAAGGAATTCCCAATATTATTCTAGCATGTCCAAAGGTCAGTTGTCAATCTCCTCTCCGGTCCAGCTGGTGAATCTGGGAATCTTGAGGCAATGTTACAACTGCCTCATGTACACAGACAACCCTCTCCTCCTCCCAACAAATTCCAACACATGTGAGAGATGCAACCATATAGCCAAACTGGAGGCTAAGCTCTCTCAACTCAGTACTGGCATAACCAGTCAGGAGGAGAAGGAAACCACACTCACTACAATTCCAGTCTTACATAGACCTACCACGACAGCAAACCAAACACATAATCACACAAAAACATACTCAGAGGCTCTAAATAAAGATCAGCCGAAGCAGCAGAGACCTCCAAAGCAGACACCCAAGCAGCCGCTACCCCAGAACAAAATACTTGCAACACATATCTCACAAAGCCAGTGTGCCAAACAGTCACAGCCCTTAAGACTAAACAACACACCTGATACACTTGTAATAGGTGACTCTATCGTCAGGCACACTGACGTCCCGCTCACCAGGCTGAACAAGGAGAGGGTCACGGTGAGCAGCCTGTCGGGCGCTAGGATCCGCCACATAACACAAGCACTCAGGTCACTCCAAGGCAAGTACAAATATGACTCAGTCATTGTCCATGCTGGTGTGAATGACCTGAGACATACCTCCCAGGACTACATGAAAAGAGACATAAAGGAGCTCTCTGAGCATGTAGCCCAGGCCGGTATGACCCTGACCTTGAGTAGCATCTTACCCTCACCAAGAATGATGCCACAATATGAAGACAAGATGATCAATTTCAACAATTGGCTTAAGTATTGGTGTCATTCAAAGGGGATCCATTGCTTGTCAGCTTGGGATGATATGCTCGACAAGCCACGATGCTTCGCTAGGGACGGCTTGCACCTGTCACCCCTGGGCTTTCGGATATTGGCAAAGGCTCTTGCTACCCCCATAGTGCCTTTTTTAGGCAAGGCTCAAAAGACAAACCCACCTCCATAGGTATCACAAGGGATAAGAAACTAAGAGTAATGCTACTCAACGCCAGAAGTCTAAACCTCAAGATGCACGCACTCAAAACTCTCCTTAGCATGGAGAACATCGATATCTGTGCAGTAACAGAAACCTGGTTCAGGGCTCCCGAGAGCACCCCAGCACTACCAGGTTATACCTCATACCATGCTTTTCGGCCCCAAAACTTGGACCAAACCACAAAAGGAGGGGGAGTATCGATATTCATCAAAGATACCCACACCTCCAGGTTGGTGGCAAAGCACGAAGCATCAGAGACTATCCATGTGCAACTAACAGTGGATAAAACTGCCTTCCAGTTTATAGCCTGCGACAGACCACCCTCCCAAACCCAGGAACCCCACTCGGCCTTCCTGAGAACACTGGAAAATATGAAGGTCTCTCCAAACACCATTATATTGGGCGACTTCAACTACCCAAACATAGACTGGGAGCATTACTCTAGCTCCAACACCCTAGCCCAAAGGTTCCTAGAATTTATAAACTCAAATGCTATGGAACAACTTGTTACCACTCCCACAAGAGGGGAAAACATACTGGACCTGATCATCACCAACATGGGGACTCTATGCTCCAGACCAGAAGTGTATCCCTCACTGGTAAGATCAGACCATAAACTAATCTCACTGGATATTCACATCCCGACCCCACCCCCTGCCCAGAAAACCACAGTGAAAAACTTCTGTAAAGCAAATTTCACACTCCTCAGAACTGAGGTGGAATCCTTCAAAGCCCCCGGGCCTGTGGAAAATAAGGTCCAGACCGCAGAATCCTTTATAAACGCATTCTATGAACACCTTCAGGAATGCATGGGTCATGCGATCCCAAATAAAACCAAGACCCAATCCTCCAAAGGCAGACGTCCTGTCTGGTGGACCCCAGCCATAAACAAACTATACAATAGAAGGAGGAAGCTACTGAATGATAGAGCAAAATCCCAAAAAGGGAAGGCATCACTGATCAGTATTAGCAAAAAACTACGGGCACACATAAAATTGTCTAAGGCCAGCTTCGAGAGAAAAATTGCACAGGACACTAAGGATAATCACAAGGCTTTCTTTAGTTATGTTAGGAACCTGGGTGATAATTCCCAGATATGCTCAGAATTAGTCCAAAATGACAAAAAATACACCGAACCCACAGACATTGCCAACATCCTAGCTGACAGGTTCAGCGCAAACTCTCCCCCCCCACCAAAAGGGCCAATATCTATCCCAGCAGAGTGCTGCCCCCCTGACATCTCAGATCCTCAGGTAAGAGCCGCCCTCTCCAAAGCAAAAAACACAGCATCAATGGGACCAGATGGTGTCCCGGGCTGCGTCCTACATGAACTCCAAGAAGAGCTAAACCCAAACATAAAACTACTGATGTTAAGTTGTCAATCTCGCCTTCATTCTTGCTGGATGGGTTCGGAGCCGATCCTCGGCTCCGACTCGGCCAATACTAAAGCTCGAGAGCTAATTCCACCGGCTCGAGGCTCCCCTATATCCCACAATGCTAGGCGGTAACTACTCAGATCTCATTTGCCGCTATAGCTGACGAGGTGCGTTTTCTACCGGCTCAGGCAGGTTAGTGAAATATTTACCATTAGGTATTACTGATAACCCCTTTTTTTAGTTAGAAAATATTTTCTATAGTTTAATTCTAATATTTAGTTTTATCGACCCCTATCTTTCGAATCCTTCCCCTCTTACTTCTTGTTTTAGGCCTTCGGCCCTTCCCTTACCCTAGTCCCTTTTAAGATTAGTGTTGTAGGGGCTTGTGTGTATGTGTTTCTGTATAACTGTAATTTTTAATAATTTTTTTCTGTATAGAGTGTCTGGTTTGTGTGTGTGTACAGCCTCTCTTACCTGACTATGTCTAAGGATAAGGTCTCAGGCTTCAAGAAGTGTGACTCGTGCTGTCAGAAAATGTCTCTGACAGACGGTCACACTTCTTGTGTGTATTGCCTGGGACCTGTGCACCTGCAGGACTCATGTGCTGTTTGCCATGGTTTCAGCCCTCGAGTCCTGCAGGAACGCAAGAACAAACTGATCTTGCGGGGCTTGTTAAAGCCTGAAGGCCCCCCGACTCAGTCTGTGTCGGGGAAGCCTTCAAAAACTTCAAAGCAGTCGGCTCCTGCTCTTGAGTCGACTGCTGAGAAGTCGAAGCAGGCTTCGACATCGGCTCCGGCCGGAGCCGATGTTCTTAAGCCTCATACTGTTACCTCGGCTCCGGCTGGAGCCGAGGCTGATAAGTCTTCATCGGCTCCGATACCCTTATCGGAGCCACATTCCAGAAAGAGGTCCAGGTCCCCCTCCATCGGATCCGTGCACTCGGCGCCAGGATCCCCTCTCCTTTCGGAGCGGAGTCACAAAACCCATTCCTCTCGGTCTTCCAGGTTGTCACACCATGATTTGCAGAGGGTGGTGAGTAGACTTCTTAAGTCCGAGGCACTGGCCCAAATGCTGCATAGCCCGACTCACCAGTCAGTGGCTATTCCCGTTCCACATTACATTCCTCCTCCGACTCCTTCGAGTTCGGAGCCAAGGCTTGTCGGAGCCATGACTGTTGGTGCGTCGGATCCGATACATTCCATTTCGGTTCCGTCGTCTGCTCCGATCACCTCTTTGGAGGAATCTCGGTGCCGAACTTCCCTCGTCGGCTCCGAGGGGGCAAGTGGCATCGGACCCTTGTCCGACCCCGCTCTCCCTCTCGGAGCTTCGGCGCTGGTGAGTTCGGCTCCGACATCGGCTTCGGAGCCGTCTCTGTCGGTGCTGGGAGAGGTCCTTGTCTCTTCGGAGCGAGGGCCTCGGGCCTTGCCTGACAGGGGTGCCTTCGAGGTCATGCGGAGCATGCTAGAACCAGGTTCTGCCCCACAGTCAGCTCCTTCAGCCCCTCCATCTACAGTGCCTGCGGTGATTTCTTCTCACCCCCTTGTCCCACACCGCAGAGAACCAACTCCTCAAGATTCCCCATTGGGAATTTCCTCCTCTTCCGAGGTCTCTCCTGACCCTGTAGGAGATCCCCCTAGGAAGAGGCAGTGCAAGAGGAAGCACATTGACTCCCCTGAGTCTATCACCTCTGACACTGACTTAGAGGAATCCGAAGGGTCCCCTCAATCCCCTTCTGAGGATGTCTCCTTTGCGGACATCCTTGAAATCCTCAAACAGAGGGGGAACTGGCCAGCCCTTAATCCTTCACAGGATGAGTCAGTGTATCTTGAGGCATTTGGTTCTCACCCTTCTACCTCCTGGGTGTCCCCTCCCTTTGACCCCCTTATGGAAGTGGTGGCAAGGAAGGCTTGGACGGCTCCTGACTCAGTGGAACCCACCCCGAGGAGACCATCCAAATTTATTACTGCCCCCAAAGACAAAGAGTTTTTATCCAAAGGTGTCCCTGTTGATGCCATGGTGGTGGCTGCGGCCACAAAGAAGGAGTTAGCTGATCCTTCGGTTCCTGTCCATCCACCTAATAAAGAATCTAGGACCATGGACAGGTACGGCAAGCGGATGTTCTCGTCAGTGACCTTTTCAATGCGGTCGCTGAACTACTTATGCCACTTCACTCGTCTCCAAAGAGATTTACTCAAGGATATGGGTGAACTGATGAAGGATCCTACAGCTGAGGGGTTCAAGGACACAATGAACTCCCAGTTGGCAACCCTAAATTCCATTGTTAACTCCTCCATGCGGCTGGTCTCATACGCAGCAGATGGGGCGAGTAGAGCCGCAGGCACAGGTGTTGCCTTACGAAGACACGCCTGGATGCGGCTATGCAACTTTGCGGACCCTTTCAAGGCGTCCTTCACCAATTCTCCCTTTGATGGATCATCATTGTTTGGTCCACAGGTGAAGGATACATTGACCAGGTGCGAGGTGGAAGGTAAGACTCTCTCTGCCGTAGGAGTCCGTTTTTCTACCCCTTCTAGACCCTATCCCAAAGGTCAAAGGGGAGGAAAGATGTGGTTCCGCAAACAATCCCAGGGAGTCTCATCTGACGCACAAGGCCGATTCCCCTCTAGAGGCAGAGGGGGGAATAATAATAATAGACGCCGCCCTAGAGGCAGAGGAGGTCCGCAGAACCAGGGTAGCAGAGAAATGTTCTCTGACAAACCCTTTCAGCACCCCTGAGGGGCTGCCCGGCTGTCCGCCTTCGGAGGCAGTCGGGGGAAGGTTATCACTGTACCCAAAAGCCTGGCTTTCCCTAACTCAAGACAAATGGGTACAGTCGATCATATCCGAGGGTTACAAAATTCCCTTTATTCATATTCCAACCCAACCAAAAAGATCCCTTCCAGACGTTCCACCCGGTCTAAGGGAACAAGCAGCAATAGAAATTTCGAAGCTGCTATCAAAAAGAGTCATCCAATCAGTCCCGGCAGACCAGCAAGGATCCGGAATCTACTCCAAATTCTTTTTGGTACCAAAAAAAACAGGGGACTGGAGACCCATACTGGATCTCAGCTACTTAAACAAGTTTGTCAAGAAAACAAAATTCCGGATGGTCACGCTACAGTCCATTCTACCCTTCTTGGGTCAGGACAATTGGATGTGCTCGATAGATTTTCAGGACGCGTACTACCACATCAAAATGAACCGACGCTCCAGGAGATATCTCCGCTTCAGGCTGGGAACCAGTCACTACCAATTCAGGGCCCTGCCCTTTGGTCTCACTACAGCCCCCCGGGTGTTCACCAAATGCATGGCAGTGGTCACGGCTCACTTGAGACGCCAAGGATTCCAGGTGTTTCCATATCTGGACGATTGGCTCCTTACTGCCACCACCAGACATCAGCTTCTCCTATCCAGGGACTTCACCATTCAATCCTGTCAAGCTCTAGGCATTTCAATAAATTTCGAAAAATCTGCCTTGTCGCCTTGTCAGTCTATTATTTTTGTATGCGCCACTTTAGATACACAGACCCTTTCAGCCAGACTCACAGAGCAGAGGGTGTTAGACATCCGGAACCAAGTGTCCCTTCTCTTACAATATGTCAAAGTCAAAGCCAGACTGGTATTGAAGGTACAGGACTCATGGCAGCAGCTATTCCCCTTCTCCCCTTAGCTCGCTTTTACATGAGGATCCTCCAATGGATGCTTTTTACTCAATGGTCCTTTCAACGACTCCCGATGTCCCATACCATACTGATAACTCAAGTATGCAAGAATCAACTGTCTTGGTGGATCACGTCACCTCAAATTCTCCAAGGAAGACCCTTCACTCCCCCCCCCCCCCAGTTGCCACGTTGACAACAGATGCCTCCCTGATCGGGTGGGGGGGGCATTATCAGGGCAGGACAGTCCAGGGCACGTGGCAACCCTTCGAGTGCCACTTGCACATAAATGTCTTAGAGATGAGAGCAGTGCTTTTAGCGTTGCAAGCCTTTCACGACTCTCTTCCCAAGGGGAATATTGCAATTCAAACGGACAACATGTCCGTAGTGTGGTACATCAACAAACAAGGCGGAACCAGATCATACCCTTTATGTCGAGAAGCACTCAGACTTTGGCAATGGGCGATCTCTTCTCAGCGTTTTCTGATAGCAACGCATATTCCCGGGAAATCCAACGTTATTGCAGACAAATTGAGCAGAACAATTCTCATGCCACATGAGTGGTCTCTAAAGAAATCAGTTCTAGAAGAAGTATTCCTAAGATGGGGCCACCCTTGCTGCGATCTTTTTGCTACTCCCCAAAACAGCAAGTGTCACGACTTCTTCACTCTCTTCCCGTTACCAGAGACGCTCTAGTCCACGATTGGCCCCGGGGACTTCTGTATGCCTTTCCCCCCTTTCCACTGATACCTCAACTAATTCAGAAAGCCATCGCCTTGAGAGTGGCAATGATCCTCATTGCCCCTTACTGGTCTCGACAGATATGGTTTCCCTTTCTTCATCGTTACCTTTTGGAGCAGCCTTGGCATCTGGACCCAATACCAGATCTGATTACCCATCAGTCGGGTCAGCTGCACCAATCTCTATCTTCTCTGAACCTCACAGCGTGGTTTCTCCGATTCCAACCTTAGCCAGGCTTCCCTCAATATCTCGGTCGGTCCGAGATATTTTGATAGCCTCTCATAAATCCTCTACCCGGAAGATTTATACTAGCAAGTGGAAACGTTTTTCCCTTTGGGCATCATCGAAAAGCATAGTTCCCTTTACTGCACCTATCCAGTCTATTTTAGACTTTCTAGCAGAACTCTTTCATTTAGGATCTTCTGCATCAACCATTAGAGTTCAATTGGCTGCCATATCAAATTTTCATGTTGGTGTCTCAGAATCCAGCATCATGGCTCACAAACTCTGTAAAGCCTTTTTAAGGGGTGTATTTCTTCTCAAACCTCCAATCAAAGACCCTCCGCCTCAATGGGATTTGAACTTGGTTCTGGCATCTTTAATTCTTCCGCCCTTTGAACCGGCGGCTTCATGTTCTCTGAAGTTGCTTTCTTGGAAGACACTTTTTCTGGTAGCTATAACTTCAGCGAAAAGAGTATCTGAACTCCATGCTCTGTGCATTCGTCCCCCTTACTTAGTTTTTCACAAAGACAGGGTATCCCTCCGGACTAATCCATCCTTTTTACCTAAAATTTCTTCTCAAATTAACCTAAACCAAGTTATTGATCTCCCCGTTTTTTTCCCTAACTATTCAAATAGGTCAGAGCAAAAGCTGCATTTTTTGGATGTTCATCGCCAACTGAGATATTACTTAGATAGGACTAAACAATTCAGGAAATCTGATCAATTGTTTCTGTCATATGCAGAAGGTAGATTGGGCCTTCCAGTCACTAAAGTATGGAACGTTATGGTAGGTACATAACTTCTTAATGTTAAGTTGTCAATCTCGCCTTCATTCTTGCTGGATGGGACCGCGTCCCTAGCACCTTATCCCGGGTGGCCTATCGGAACAGACTCTTGAGAACAGTGGAACCAAAATTGGCACGGCTTCTGGAAACCTGGAGTCTGTTCCGATAGGCCACCCGGGATAAGGTGCTAGGGACGCGGTCCCATCCAGCAAGAATGAAGGCGAGATTGACAACTTAACATTAAGAAGTTATGTACCTACCATAACGTTCCATGAGGAACGTTGCAGAGGAGGTCCGCAGAACCAGGGTAGCAGAGAAATGTTCTCTGACAAACCCTTTCAGCACCCCTGAGGGGCTGCCCGGCTGTCCGCCTTCGGAGGCAGTCGGGGGAAGGTTATCACTGTACCCAAAAGCCTGGCTTTCCCTAACTCAAGACAAATGGGTACAGTCGATCATATCCGAGGGTTACAAAATTCCCTTTATTCATATTCCAACCCAACCAAAAGATCCCTTCCAGGCGTTCCACCGGTCTAAGGGAACAAGCAGCAATAGAAATTTGAAGCTGCTATCAAAAGAGTCATCCAATCAGTCCCGCAGACCAGCAAGGATCCGGAATCTACTCCAAATTCTTTTGGTACCAAAAAACAGGGGACTGGAGACCCATACTGGATCTCAGCTACTTAAACAAGTTTGTCAAGAAAACAAAATTCGGATGGTCACGCTACAGTCCATTCTACCCTTCTTGGGTCAGGACAATTGGATGTGCTCGATAGATTTTCAGGACGCGTACTACCACATCAAAATGAACCGACGCTCCAGGAGATATCTCCGCTTCAGGCTGGGAACCAGTCACTACCAATTCAGGGCCCTGCCCTTTGGTCTCACTACAGCCCCCCGGGTGTTCACCAAATGCATGGCAGTGGTCACGGCTCACTTGAGACGCCAAGGATTCCAGGTGTTTCCATATCTGGACGATTGGCTCCTTACTGCCACCACCAGACATCAGCTTCTCCTATCCAGGGACTTCACCATTCAATCCTGTCAAGCTCTAGGCATTTCAATAAATTTCGAAAAATCTGCCTTGTCGCCTTGTCAGTCTATTATTTTTATATGCGCCACTTTAGATACACAGACCCTTTCAGCCAGACTCACAGAGCAGAGGGTGTTAGACATCCGGAACCAAGTGTCCCTTCTCTTACAATATGTCAAAGTCAAAGCCAGACTGGTATTGAAGGTACAGGACTCATGGCAGCAGCTATTCCCCTTCTCCCCTTAGCTCGCTTTTACATGAGGATCCTCCAATGGATGCTTTTTACTCAATGGTCCTTTCAACGACTCCCGATGTCCCATACCATACTGATAACTCAAGTATGCAAGAATCAACTGTCTTGGTGGACCACGCCACCCCAAATTCCCCAAGGAAGACCCTTCCCCCCCAGTTGCCACGTTGACAACAGATGCCTCCCTGATCGGGTGGGGGGGGCATTATCAGGGCAGGACAGTCCAGGGCACGTGGCAACCCTTCGAGTGCCACTTGCACATAAATGTCTTAGAGATGAGAGCAGTGCTTTTAGCGTTGCAAGCCTTTCACGACTCTCTTCCCAAGGGGAATATTGCAATTCAAACGGACAACATGTCCGTAGTGTGGTACATCAACAAACAAGGCGGAACCAGATCATACCCTTTATGTCGAGAAGCACTCAGACTTTGGCAATGGGCGATCTCTTCTCAGCGTTTTCTGATAGCAACGCATATTCCCGGGAAATCCAACGTTATTGCAGACAAATTGAGCAGAACAATTCTCATGCCACATGAGTGGTCTCTAAAGAAATCAGTTCTAGAAGAAGTATTCCTAAGATGGGGCCACCCTTGCTGCGATCTTTTTGCTACTCCCCAAAACAGCAAGTGTCACGACTTCTTCACTCTCTTCCCGTTACCAGAGGCGCTCTAGTCCACGATTGGCCCGGGGACTTCTGTATGCCTTTCCCCTTTCCACTGATACCTCAACTAATTCAGAAAGCCATCGCCTTGAGAGTGGCAATGATCCTCATTGCCCCTTACTGGTCTCGACAGATATGGTTTCCCTTTCTTCATCGTTACCTTTTGGAGCAGCCTTGGCATCTGGACCCAATACCAGATCTGATTACCCATCAGTCGGGTCAGCTGCACCAATCTCTATCTTCTCTGAACCTCACAGCGTGGTTTCTCCGATTCCAACCTTAGCCAGGCTTCCTCAATATCTCGGTCGGTCCGAGATATTTTGATAGCCTCTCATAAATCCTCTACCCGGAAGATTTATACTAGCAAGTGGAAACGTTTTTCCCTTTGGGCATCATCGAAAAGCATAGTTCCCTTTACTGCACCTATCCAGTCTATTTTAGACTTTCTAGCAGAACTCTTTCATTTAGGATCTTCTGCATCAACCATTAGAGTTCAATTGGCTGCCATATCAAATTTTCATGTTGGTGTCTCAGAATCCAGCATCATGGCTCACAAACTCTGTAAAGCCTTTTTAAGGGGTGTATTTCTTCTCAAACCTCCAATCAAAGACCCTCCGCCTCAATGGGATTTGAACTTGGTTCTGGCATCTTTAATTCTTCCCCCCTTTGAACCGGCGGCTTCATGTTCTCTGAAGTTGCTTTCTTGGAAGACACTTTTTCTGGTAGCTATAACTTCAGCGAAAAGAGTATCTGAACTCCATGCTCTGTGCATTCGTCCCCCTTACTTAGTTTTTCACAAAGACAGGGTATCCCTCCGGACTAATCCATCCTTTTTACCTAAAATTTCTTCTCAAATTAACCTAAACCAAGTTATTGATCTCCCCGTTTTTTTCCCTAACTATTCAAATAGGTCAGAGCAAAAGCTGCATTTTTTGGATGTTCATCGCCAACTGAGATATTACTTAGATAGGACTAAACAATTCAGGAAATCTGATCAATTGTTTCTGTCATATGCAGAAGGTAGATTGGGCCTTCCAGTCACTAAAGTATCCCTTTCTAGATGGCTCACGTCTACAATTACTTTCATCTATGAGATCAGACATCAAAAACTACCCTCAAGACCTAGAGCTCATTCAACTAGGGCATTAGCTACATCCGTAGCCTTTCAGGACAGGTTGCCAATAGATTCAATTTGTGCAGCAGCCACCTGGGCTTCTCCTCATACATTCATTTCACATTACAAATTGGACATGGTTTCCAGAAGCCGTGCCAATTTTGGTTCCACTGTTCTCAAGAGTCTGTTCCGATAGGCCACCCGGGATAAGGTGCTACGGACGCGGTCCCATCCAGCAAGAATGAAGGCGAGATTGACAACTTAACATTAAGAAGTTATGTACCTACCATAACGTTCCATGTTAGTTGTCTTCTTCTTGCCTTCTTTCTTGCGTCCCTCCCTCCTTCCCCCAAGCCTGGACAGACTGACCGGAATTCTTTTGTGTTTCTTCTTCCGAAATTTGTTACTCCCACACTTTCTCCCACCTCTTCTATTTTTACTTAGGCCTGCTTTTTTCTTTACGCAGACTGTTTGAGGTGGGTTTCCCTACTCCATTCTATGGAGACTAGGATTGCTTGTATAGCTATCAAACGAGATCTGAGTAGTCACCACCTAGCATTGTGGGATATAGGGGAGCCTCGAGCCGGTGGAATTAGCTCTCGAGCTTTAGTATTGGCCGAGTCGGAGCCGAGGATCGGCTCCGAACCCATCCAGCAAGAAAGAAGGCGAGAAGAAGACAACTAACATGGAACGTTATGGTAGGTACATAACTTCTTATTCAATCTCAGCCTTACTACAGGATATGTGCCCAAAGAGTGGCGTACAGCAACAGTGGTCCCTCTCCATAAAGGTGGTGCCTCAACGGATCCTGGAAACTATCGCCCCATAAGCCTGACTAGCTTGGTCTGCAAAGCTATGGAAAGGATCATCATGGACCTCATAAATAAAGATATTGGGGACCTACAAACACTGGATCGTACCCAGTTCGGCTTTGTTAAGGGGAGATCCTGCCTCTTAAACCTGGTTGATTTCTTTGAAACAGTCACCAAAGTCCATTGACGAGGGGAAGGTGGTCCACACAGCCTACCTGGACCTCGCAAAAGCCTTCGATACAATACCCCACTCGGGCATTATAGATAAGCTCACCAGCTTAAATATAAACCCCTATGTCACTAGATGGATTGCAAACTGGCTCAAGGACAGAACCCACATGGTTAGAATTGCTGGAGCCATGTCAGACTCCAAACCAGTTACAAGTGGTGACCCACAAGGCTCAGTCCTGGGACTTCTCTTGTTCGGTATATATTTCTCGGAGGTACAGGCCAACATGGAAGGACTGTGGCTGACCAAGTTCGCAGATGACTGCAAACTGGGCGCCATAATCGACTCTCCAGCTGACACAAGCATCCTCCAAAAGGGCCTCATAGAAACAGACAACTGGTGCCAGAGCCATGGCCTCAAGCTAAATGCCAAAAAGTGTATAGTCATCTCCTTTGGCAAAAACAAAGTGCCCACAAATTACCACATAGGTGGTAATCCATTAAGTACAGAAGAAGTAATTAGGGACCTGGGGACCTGAGTTGATAGCAATCTCTCTTTTGACATCCACGTGGCCAAAGTGGTTAGAAAAACATTTTATATAGCCCACCTAATCATGAAGGGATTCACATCTAGATCAGGGGAGGTCATCGTGCCTCTTTACTCATCCCTCATCAGGTCCATAATTGAGTACAATGCCCCTTTCGGGATGTACCTTGCCAGACACCTGCAGCAACTGGAAAGACCCCAAAAGTACCTCACCAAGAGGATCAAAGGGCTCAAACAGATGCCATATGCTGCCCGGTTAAAGAAACTCCAGCTCTACTCAGTGGCATACTGCCTGTTCAGAGGCGATCTATGCCTGACGTATAAAGCCATGTCCAACCCGGAATTAATGGACATGCTGCACCTCAGAAAATCCAAATCCCATCGAGCTATGTGCTCGAGAGACTTGAATCTCAGCACTGAAATAAATAGGACATGCTGGAGGGACAGATTCATAACCCAGAGGCTCCCTTCACTCTGGAATAAATCCCAGTCCAGGTTAGGCAGAGTCCCTCATTGACTCTCTTCAAGAGGAATCTTGATGAGTGGATGGGAGATAGTAGGTTTACCCCGGGTATCACTTCTGTGTCACTGTTAGACAGAGGCACAGTATACTAACCTCGAAAAAGGGCATAGCAAAATAAATTTAAAATGGGTGGCGAAAGCCAAACACATTCTGGCTAGGCTTATAAATGCCCTAGGGCAGATAGCCTAGTATGAACCTATGAACATGCATTGTAATGTCATTGCCTGAAAGAATGCGAGGTAGTTATAATATATGGTGGAGAAGACATGTCAAACTGTGCTCTCTCCACACACACACACACACACACACACACACACACACACACACACACACACACACACACACACACACACACATTTATGAAGTTAAATTCAAAATATAATTTATCTTTATTTGTTAACCAGGGTAGAGTACTGATCGCATGTCCCACAGCTGTGTATACTAGTGCTCCAACAGCCAGAAATTGTTGACTTGAATTTAATTTGACTGCATTTGTGCTGGAAAATGTTTGGAGATCATGTAACAAATAGACTTTTCAGTGTCTATATGCAGTTCTGCATGTTCTGTTTTTTTAGTATAACTTTCTAGAGCAATACATACCAGTAATAGTACAGGTAATCATTATGACATCTTTGGTCATGTTAAGCACATGGCTGTCCCATTTCCTTTTCATTTTTTTCCTTCTTTCACTGTTCTCAGTAGATGTTCAACATTAGGTCACTGTTGCAGTAGCATACGCTATATGGGTCCTATCATCACTACCACCGGCCAGCTTTTCAAAGCTAAAGGGTGCCCTCCACTTGTTTTAACTGTCTGGAGCTTGAGAGGAGCTCCATGAAGTAAAACAGGTAGAGCAGGAAAAACTCCGTTTTCTTGCCACCGTAGTACATTTCTTTAGAGGATCCCATGGAACTGTTGGTTAGCCAGCCATCTTCAGTACTGGGTAGATTGGGAATAACTTTCCACTATGTTTATTTATTTATTTATTTATTTTTTGAGTTTTGTTGGGAAACTGATTTTATTTTTAGACCATCAAGTGTTGTCAACGAAACATTTTGTGTTAACACTTGTGTGATCAACTGTGTAAAAAGTTCTTTTTGCTTTACTTTTTCCTATAAGTTCTGTAGTTTTTATAATTTAGGATCAGGATTTTTTCCTTGTGCAGACTGTCACTGTTTTTTCTCATCTGAGAATCATCGTTTGACTGTGTTAAGACTTACCAATTCCTTCAGGCCCTGCTTCCCATATTCAGTGCATCATCCTCTGCTGAACCTGGAGAGCATGTATCAGTTTCTGATGGTTCTTTCTTCCCCTGCCCACAAGAAGAAGAAAGTTGTCAGAGAGTTTGTGGTTGGATGTTGGGCTGACTCCATTTATGCCTTGGGCACTGATAGGTGACTCTGCTATATCCTGTATTAATTAGTCCCTCAGACCACTCATCTTTTCCCCGGGCCTTCTAGTGTAGCACCTACAACCAGTAAGGACTAGGGTGTAGCCATGTCTTCTACAGCTGTAGGGATGCCATCCATGGGCAAGGGAGAACGACTCTTGCTGGTCTTCGAGCAGGGGCAAATGATTTATCTACTAGCTGTGAAAAGGCAGAGGAGCCTGGGTCTCAGGAGAGTGTGCCTGTTTTGGGTCAGTCCTTCTCCAGGGAATCTCCAAGAAGAAGTAAAATTTTGGCTTCTCCTGTTTCTGTTTCCATGGACAATAAAGATTTGCTAAGAAACTAATTTCTGCTTTTTCTTCTATTTCCTGTGCTTTGATGAAAAGAAAAAGGGTTTCCTCTTTTTCTGACTTTGAAATTCAGTCAGAAGATTAGGAATTTAAGGGTGATTGTTGTGCTTCAGGATTTTCTTCTCATTCTGAAGATTCTGATTCTGAGGAAGGTATTGCTTCAGATTCCACAACAGAAGACTTCCTTTCCCTGAAACTTTTATCTGAAATGAAAGGTTTTCAATGGGATCAAAATGAAACCCCCATTGTTAGCGTTGTCGCCTCACAGCAAGAGGTTCTTCGGTTCGATTCTCGGCTGAGGTGCCTTCTGTGCGAAGTCTGCATGTCCTCCCTGTGGTCACATGGGTTTCCTCCCACATTCCAAAGACATGCAGTAGGTGGATTGGACACTCTATATTAGCCGTAGTTGAGAGAGTGTGTGCAAGTGAGTGCTGATTTTGCAAACAAAGAAGATTACAGTGTGTTGTCTGACTTTTTTTAGTTTCAGTGTTTAGTCATTTTTTTCTCTAAAACCTACACCCATAAAATGATGTTACTGTATGTATTAAGCACCATTGATTTGCATACTACTGCAAAATGTTATGGGCAAGCAAAAACAATTTAAATCTGTAGAAGTGGACATACTTAATGACATTATGGACTTACTACTACATAATTACATTTGTTAATTTTCTGTACTAGGTGTTCACCTGCAAGAACTAGCTGACAACTTGTCTTTCTAGAAAATAAGAAAACTAGTAATGCATTTAGCATGAAACTACAGTAGCCTGTGCACAGGAGCGGCCTTAGGTCAACTGGTGCCCTAGGCAAAAGGGCTCCACGGCACCCCCCACCATACCACCTTGTGCCCCTATCCTGGTCTACCTACACTAAATAAATACTGGAAAAGTGCCCCTACTACAGTGGCACCCTAGGCGGCCGCCTAGTTGGCCTATGCCTGTGCATTAATTTAGATAGTAAGGTATTGTGGGTTCAGTCTTTCATGATATGATGGATTTCCAGTTGTGAGAAAAAAATTCAGGAGGCCATCCTTACCAGCAAAATAAAAAGCAAAAACAGCACACTTTTTGCTTTAAAGACTTGTTTGGTATTGTGTATGGTAAGGAGGACATCTCTAACTGCAAATGTCTGTTACTGAACATGACCAGTCAGATGTGCTCATCTAAGGCTTTTGATGTCTAGACTGTTATGATTGAGTACTCTGGTATATCACATCATGTCCTACCCCCCTATACTCTTCAGAGTCCAATATGGTGGCTTCATAGCCTGGAATATTCTCTGAAAAATGAACTTCAAAATTCCATAAAGTTGAAGTGAAAAATCCCTTTTCCACTTTTTCTTTTTTTAAGTTAATTTCTGTTGAACTATTCAGTTAATATCCAGTTCCATTTTTGCAGAGGGGTAGAACCCTAACTGTGACCCAGGCAGCCCAAGTTCAGTTAGTGGCTTGGGCATCCTTTGGAACTGGTGTGAGGAGGATGGGCACGCCTGTCCTCGTAAAAATAGAGAGTGCTAAGTGGGTATTCAAAGCCTCAGTCCCTCGGATGTTGAGCAGTAGTGCTAGGATGACCTCAGTATGGACGTTTGGCCACCAAGCTGTTGTGTACTAGCATTCATCGTGAATGCAATGTTATGTGAACTCGCATGGGATGGTATAGTGGCTCTCACAATGACGGTCACAAATCCTCCACCTAGGAGTGGGGTTAAGTCTGAAATGCCATCATTACTAGGATGCTAACAAAGGTGCAGATGGCTGAATAACTGCTGTATCACTAATAGCCGTCATCCTTGGAATAGGGAATGAATGAGCAGTGACGTCAGTTCAGTAGTCAACAAGCAAGGAGGCCTTAAAAACATACAAAAAAGATGTTCACAAACAGTGTTCGTTAGCCCAGAGGCCATTCAAAGAATACACGGACTCAGTAAAATTAAGGTCAAAAACATTGTTTCCCATCCAGGAGTCCAGTTCTAACAGTATGCGGTAGCTGATTCCATAATCTTGGTACAATATGAGTAATATATTTACTTCATAAATAGCTTTTACAAAACTCAGTTTGGAAATTAAGAGTTATCGTAATTTTCAAGATTTAGTAATACTTTAGGAAAGTCATCTTTAGCTTTGTAAACCTGTCTTGCCTCTAAAAATATCTGTAATGCATGGTGAACAAATTCAGATAATTGCCCCTTCTACTGTAACATAGATCTTTTACAGATGGTAAACGCTTGGTGAAGATTTTTTGAACAGGCTTCATTTTCTTTAATTCACACTTATACACAGACAATATAATGTTGTATTGCAACATAGATCTTATAAATTATATATGTAGTTCCGCCAGGCTTTTGTTATTTCTCAGTGACCGCAATCTAAATATTAAACTAACATTTATTAGTGCCCTAACTCTGTTAACATGTAAGTAAATTTGAAAATAAATGTATTTATTTATTTTGTATGTGTTGACCGGGTTTGTCCGACTGGGCTACAAATGCCCATTTTCAGCAGAGGCCCGGGGAGAAAAGCTCCAACAGAAAATAAAAATTTTACATATTGAATACACTTAGAAATACATTCATCAGTAACTATAGGTTCATTGGTAAATACTAGGCTAGCTACCCCTGCAGGCCTTTACAAGCTTAGCCGATTTTCCCTTGTATTCAATGTAATCTACCCCATTTGGTTATAGATTGGCCTTACCCATCCCATGGTCAATAATTACATATTATCTGTAATAAGAATAACTGGGATCATAGCATAGATAATTGAGGGAACCCATGCATGGGATAAAGCATTTAGGAGCTTCCTCTGTCCACTAGTAGTACAGCGGGCAGTCCTGGATACATTTTCTATTTTCCATTCATAGATCTAAGTTGTGCTTAAAATTGACAAGGATGAACTTTGTTTTATGTGGATGGGGAGTCTGTTCCACAGCAGCAGTATCCTCTGTGAGATATATCTGTCCCTCCAAACCATTATGTTGATGTTGCAGAAGAGTATTTCTGATGCCATTTGACTTGCTGATGTGCAGTAAATCCATCAGTAATGGGTCAGGGGATATATGCCAGACACAGGTCATCTTCTAGCAGTCTGTAAGATGTCTAGTTTAGTGACAAGGCTTTGAGTCAATCCATGCAGATCATGTTGTTTAGGCCTTGTATCCTCTTAGTAAAGTATCGGTGTGTGGGCATTCCAATCATTGCATGTGTCTGGGGAGATGCATACCAAAGGGGGAATTGCATTCAGTGGTTAGCCTAATGGGGGCTGAGTAAAGGGGTATAGTGACATCTCTAGATCTAGACACAATCCCTTTGTTTATAAGCAGTGCAATATAGAAGGAATTTCGTACAGCAATCTGCTAAGAGGTCACTTTTGCCTGGTATACAAGGTATCCTCCAAACGATTATTGATGGATTTACTACACCTCAGCAAGTCAAATGGCATCAGAAATACTCTTTCTAGGGACCTAAACCTCTTCTGCAACATCTGCAGAATAGTTTGTAGGGAAAGGTATATTTCACAGAAAATAGTGCTACGATGGAACAGACACCCCATCCACATAAAAACAAAGCTCATTCCTGTCCATGTTCAAGCACAACTTGGATCTGTGGATGGGAAACAGAAATCTTACAGAAGGACCACATCCTGTACTACTAAATGACAGATACAGCTCCTAAATGATTTTTCCCATGCATGGGTTCCCTCGTATTATCTATAGTATGATCCCAGTTATTCTCATCAGAGGTAATGTATAATTATTGACAATAGACTGGATAAGGCCAATCTGTTACCAAATGTGATAGGTTATTTCTACCACAAAAAAAGGAAATTGGCTAGGCTTAAAATGGCCCACAAGGGCAGCTTACCTGTGGACATGTCAGTTATGACACACGCAAACATACATTTATATAAAAAAGAAAATAAACCATATAAACATGTTTCCAGTTACAAAAATTATACATCACACACATTTTTTGAATAAGTTTCATCAGTCCAACATTACTTAAGTTGCTCGATTCATGCCTTTCGTTAAACCTCACTCCTCCAAAACATTATTCTGCTTGTATTGCTCCCACAATTTAAATTTTTCTATGTAATTTGCTCCTGCCTTTTTCTGGAGATCCCACTTCTATCTCTTTTATCTACGTTACAATATTTAGTACTTCAAATACAGTTGACATAGACTTTAACATCCATTTTCAAGTGATTGCTTTTTTGGCAGCCACCGGAATTAAACTTAGCAAGGCCTTACTATGTCTAGTCAATTCAGATCCTGTGTCACAGCTCAAAAAATTGTTTCCCTAGTTAAACTCATTTGCTCACCCAATATTTCTGACAGAGTACTCTGTAGAGAAATTTTTAAATTCTGCCGTCTCATTACAGTCCCAAAACATGTTCCTATACCTGTTTCTCATCAGAACTCCCAACTTTTGACATCTACCTGAAAAAAAGGTCTTTGGAGTCTGCTTGGGGTATAAAAATACCTATGCAAACACTTCCATGCAAAAATCCTAAATCTTCTAGAATTTGTTGCATATTTGGGAGCCATACCCAAGTCTTCCCATTGTTTCCTTGCAAATTGCTTATTGGTTCTTGTAGTTATTATGCAATATTTGTATGCCCCACTGGTTGTCCTGTTTTTAGCAGCAGCTTCTGTTGTAGCTTAAACTAAAAGCTCTACCAGAGCAGTTGTTTTCATTAGGATTCCCAAACATCACTTTCTCTTTGGCTATACTCTGATATCAGTAGAGCAGTGATAGTGAAGGCAGTCTCTGAGCTGCACATCAAATGTCTTCTAGGACTGTTACCGTTCTGTTAACTTTCTCTGTCTAGTTATTTGCTTCTAATACATTGGTTCATTTTCTCCCGTAAATTCCAGTCTCTTTTCACTGTTCTCTGCACCCCTAATTGTAGTCATCCCTATTGGCAAAATCTCTTTTTGCCATTCTCGTATTGGCTTATTTCCAAGAATGCCGATAGACATAGGGCCACTATAGTCTCTAGAAAACAATCTAAGTTAAAAAGAGATGTTATGGCATATCAAGCCAATCGGGCCTACATCATGTTGGACAAGGGTATTGACCCATCGAGAACAGACTCTGAAAATGCTGATACTGTTATTCTTTCAGGGCAGATTTTAGAGACTGGTATCACTCTAAATGAAAAACCAGCGGTGGCAGACAGTAGAGCGAGTGAAGTCATTTCCAACACAAATAATGATATGGGGTGTAAAGACAAATCCAACATTACAAATAAGGGCAACAAAATAGACCAAACAGACAACAACAAAAGGGCTAGTTTTGCACAGGTTGCTGCACAGCCTCTTCAGAGCCTGAACCAGGGTCCTTTTCCCTTGAACAATGTACTAAACAAACAGACTTGCAAATGGTACAATACCACTCAATTCAAGGGGAAGGGGAAAGGGAGGGGGAAGAATCACAACAGGAAAACCAAGTGGTAAATGAAGAACATGGACAAGAATATTGTATTGATGTTATTAATTTGTCTGATGTTTCTTTATCATGTGATTTAGAAAAATGTCTTAAAAAAGGTTTTTCCTTTATACCTGCAAGCAATATGAATATAGGGAGATTATTGGTGGATTTTAGGCTGTATTTAAGAAAGTTAAATTTAAACTACATTATGCATGATGTGTTGGAAGAACCAACAGAAAATTTAGTATACAAACCAAAAAGTCTAGTACTTTTAACCCACCCCTTCAATTTACTCTCCAGACTTTTCAAAATCTATGTGAAAAAGATTTTAGAAATATCAGTCATTATAACTATCCAGAAAATTTAACTGAGGGGGAAAAAATGAGCTAAGTTGTGTAAAAATTCTAAAGTAAGGACAATGAAAGCAGATAAAGGGGGAACAATTGTAGTTATGAACACTGAAGAATATGATAGTTCTTTACTATGTTAGAAGATCAAAGCACCTATAAAAAAGTTCACATCAAAGAGGTGAAGTGTAGTTACCAAAAGCTGGATGTAGTATTTTTTGACATGTTCAGTCAAGGTGAATTGGACTACGAAAGTTACAACTATTTATTAGTAGACCATCCCAAAATGGCTTTGTTTTTTGGTATACCAAAAGTACAGACTAATGAAAAAATCCACCTTTTAGGCCTATAATTTCAGCCAAACATTCTAAAACTGAAAATATATCTATTTGGCTGGATTATATGCTTAACCCCATTGTCCAAAAATCTAGATTTTACTTAAGAGACTCGTGGCATTTACTGGAAGCATTAAGAGATTTTGACATCATAGTGGGACCAATTAGTTTTGGAACTTTAGATGTAAGGTCTTTATACACTTCTATTAATCAAAAAGAAGGTGTTGAATATTTAAGACAATACCTGACTGAGCAAACTGATTTTGGTAATACAAAGGTGAACACTGTTTGCAGTTTGATGGAGTTAGTTTTAGAAAACAATTTTTTCATATTCAACAAGAATTTTTACCAACAAACTTCCGGAGTGGCCATGGGAGCAAGGGTAAGCTCCAGCCTTTGCTAACTTAGTCATGGCCAATTGGGAGTTAAAATTTTTCATTGGACATCCCAGTTTCTCTAAAGTATTGATTTACTATAGATTTATTGATGACTTGTTTTTTTGTGGAAAGGTACACAAGAAGAATTTTTGGAGATGGTAGGGGACCTTAATCTCACCACTGACTTTTTAGAATTTAAGGTGAGTGGATTTGGTGAGTCTATTGCTTACTTGGATTTACATCTAAGTTTAGATAGAGAGAAAAACAGGATTGTTAGTAAGGTTTATAGGAAGCCAGTCTTTGCAAATCAGTATCTACACAAAGATAGCTTACATCCACTTCACATGAAAAGGGGAGTAGTAAAAGGCCAAATCATACGACTTAGCAGACTAACTACTGATGATGATGTATTTGATGATGATGTATTTTTGGAAGAGGTTATTTTTTTGCGGAAATTATTTCTTACAAGAGGGTATGGTTTGGAATGGTTAAAAAGATTGAAAAGGAGGTAGTAATGCTTAGAAAAGGAGTGGCTTCACCCATTTTATTGTCTAGAGACATCCAAGTGAGTCCAGCATTAGAAGGTTCTATTACTGCTTCCATTAATTTTAATATTGCCTTTCCATACCTATAGTAAATGAGATGTGGTTTATTAAAGCCATTATAGAAAATAATTGGAAGATTTTATTAGGTTCATAGGTTCATATTAGGCTATCTGCCCTAGGGCATTTATAAGCCTAGCCAGAGTGTGTTTGGCTTTCGCCACCCATTTTAAATGAATTTTGCTATGCCCTTTTTTGAGGTTAGTATACTGTGCCTCTGTCTAACCGTGACACAGAAGTGATACCCGGGGTAAACCTATCTCCCATCCACTCATCAAGATTCCTCTTGAAGAGAGTCAATGAGGGTCTCTGCCTAACCTGGACTGGGATTTTATTCCAGAGTGAAGGGAGCCTCTGGGTTATGAATCTGTCCCTCCAGCATGTCCTATTTATTTCAGTGCTGAGGTTCAAGTCTCTCGAGCGCGTAGCTCGATGGGATTTGGATTTTCTGAGGTGCAGCATGTCCATTAATTCCGGGTTGGACATGGCTTTATACGTCAGGCACAGATCACCTCTGAGGAGGCGGTATGCCACTGAGTAGAGCTGGAGTTTCTTTAACCGGGCAGCATATGGCATCTGTTTGAGCCCTCTGATCCTCTTGGTGAGGTACCTTTGGGGTCTTTCCAGTTGCTGCAGGTGTCTGGTAAGGTACATCCCAAAAGGGGCATTGTACTCAATTATGGGCCTGATGAGGGATGAGTAAAGAGGCACGATGACCTCCTCTGATCTAGATGTGAATCCCTTCATGATTAGGTGGGCTATATAAAATGTTTTTCTAACCACTTTGGCCACGTGGTTGTCAAATGAGAGATTGCTATTAACTTGGGTCCCCAGGTCCCTAATTACTTCTTCCGTACTTAATGGATTACCACCTATGTGGTAATTTGTGGGAACTTTGTTTTTGCCAAAGGGGATGACTATGCACTTTTTGGCGTTTAGCTTGAGGCCATGGCTCCTGCACCAGCTGTCTGTTTCTATGAGGCCCTTTTGTAGGATGCTTGTGTCGGCTGGAGAGTCGATTATGGCACCCAGTTTGCAGTCATCTGCGAAGTTGATCAGCCACAGTCCTTCCGTGTTAGCCTGTACCTCCGAGAAATACATACCGAACAAGAGAGGTCCCAGGACTGAGCCTTGTGGGACGCCACTTGTAACTGGTTTGGAGTCTGACATGGCTCCAGCAATTCTAACCATGTGGGTTCTGTCCTTGAGCCAGTTTGTAACCCATCTAGTGACATAGGGGTTTATATTTAAGCTGGTGAGCTTATCTATAATGCCCGAGTGGGGTATTGTATCGAAGGCTTTTGCCAGGTCCAGGTAGGCTGTGTGGACCACCTTCCCCTTGTCAATGGCCTTGGTGACTGTTTCAAAGAAATCGACCAGGTTTAAGAGGCAGGATCTGCCCTTAACATAGCCGAACTGGGTAGGATCCAGTGTCTGCAGGTCCCCAATATCTTTATTTATGAGGTCCATGATGATCCTTTCCATAGCTTTGCAGACCAAGCTAGTCAAGCTTATGGGGCGATAGTTTCCAGGATCCGTTGAGGCACCACCTTTGTGGAGAGGGACCACTGTTGCTGTACGCCACTCTTTGGGTACATATCCTGTAGTAAGGCTGAGATTGAACAGTAGTTTTATGTTTGGGTTTAGTTCTTCTTGGAATTCATGTAGGATGCTGGTCCCATTGATGCTGTGTTTTTTGCTTTGGAGAGGGCGGCTCTTACCTGAGCATCTGAGATGTCAGGGGGGCAGCACTCTGCTAGGATAGATATTTGGCCTTTTGGTGGGGAAGGGGGGGAGAAGTCTGCGCTGAACCTGACAGCTAGGATGTTGGCAATGTCTGTGGGTTCGGTGTATTTTTTGTCATTTTGGACTAATTCTGAGCATATCTGGGAATTCCCACCCAGGTTCCTAACATAACTAAAGAAAGCCTTGTGATTATCCTTAGTGTCCTGTGCAATTTTTCTCTTGAAGCTGGCCTTAGACGATTTTATGAGTGCCCGTAGTTTTTTGCTAATACTGATCAGAGATACCTTCCCTTTTTGGGATTTTGCTCTATCATGTAGTAGCTTCCTCCTTCTATTGTATAGTTTGTTTATGGCTAGGGTCCACCAGACAGGACGCCTAACTTTGGAGGATTGGGTCTTGGTTTTATTTGGGATTGCATGATCCATGCATTCCTGAAGGTGTTCATAGAATGTGTTTATAAAGGGTTCTGCGGTCTGGGCCGTATTTTCCACAGGCCCGGGGGATTTGAAGGATTCCACCTCGGTTTTGAGGAGTGTGAAATTTGCTTTAGAGAAGTTTTTCACTATGGTTTTCTGGGCAGGGGCTGGGGTCGGGATGTGAATATCTAGTAAGATTAGTTTATGGTGTGATCTTACCAGTGAGGGATACACTTCTGGCCTGGAGCATAGAGTCCCCATGTTGGTGATGATCAGGTCCAGTATGTTTTCCCCTCTTGTGGGAGTGGCAACAAGTTGTTCCATAGCATTTGAGTTTATAAATTCTAGGAACCTTTGGGCTAGGGTGTTGGAGCTAGAGTAATGCTCCCAGTCTATGTTAGGGTAGTTAAAGTCGCCCAATATAATGGTGTTTGGAGAGACCTTCATATTTTCCAGTGTTCTCAGGAAGGCCGAGTGGGGTTTCTAGGTTTGGGAGGGTGGTCTGTCGCAGGCTATAAACTGGAAGGCAGTTTTACTCACTGTTAGTTGCACATGGATAGTCTCTGATGCTTCGTGCTGTGCCACCAACCTGGAGGTGTGGGTATCTTTGACGAATGTTGATACTCCCCCCTCCTTTTGTGGTTCGGTCCAAGTTTTGGGGCCGAAAAACATGGTATGAGGTATAACCTGGTAGTGCTGTGGTGTTCTCGGGGGCCTTGAACCAGGTTTCTGTTACTGCACAGATATCGATGTTCTCCATGCTAAGGAGAGTTTCGAGTGCATGCATCTTGAGGTTTAGACTTCTGGCATTGAGTAGCCTTACTTTTAGTTTCTTATCCCTTGTGATACCTATGGAGGTGGGTTTGTCTTTTGAGCCTTGCCTAAAAAAGGCAGTATGGGGGTGGCAAGAGCCTTTGCCAATATCTGAAAGCCCAGGGGTGACAGGTGCAAGCCGTCCCTAGCGAAGCATCGTGGCTTGTCGAGCATGTCATCCCAGGCAGACAGGCATTGGATCCCCTTTGAATGACACCAATACTTAAGCCAATTGTTGAAATTGATCATCTTGTCTTCATATTGTGGCATCATTCTTGGTGAGGGTAAGATGCTACTCAAGGTCAGGGTCATACCGGCCTGGGCTACATGCTCAGAGAGCTCCTCTATGTCTCTTTTCATGTAGTCCAGGGAGGTACGTCTCAGGTCATTCACACCAGCATGGGCAATGACTGAGTCATATTTGTACTTGCCTTGGAGTGACCTGAGTGCTTGTGTTATGTGGGGGATCCTAGCGCCTGACAGGCAGCTCACCGTGACGTTCTCCTTGTTCAGCCTGGTGAGCGGGACGTCAGTGTGCCTGACAATAGAGTCACCTATTACAAGTGTACCAGGTGTGTTGTTTAGCCTTAAGGGCTGTGACTGTTTGGCACACTGGCTTTGTGAGCTATATGTTGCACGTGTTTTGTTTTGGGGTAGCGGTTGCTCGGGTGTCTGCTTTGGAGGTCTCTGCTGCTTAGGCAGATTTTTATTTAGAGCCTCCGAGTATGTTTTTGTGTGTTTATGTGTTTGGTTTGCTGTCGTGGTAGGTCTATGTGAGACTGGAATTGTAGTGAGTGTGGTTTCCTTCTCCTCCTGACTGGTTATGCCATTGTAGTGAGTGTGGTTTCCTTCTCCTCCTGACTGGTTACGCCAGTACTGAGTTGAGAGAGCTTAGCCTCCAGTTTGGCTATATGGTTGCATCTCTCACATGTGTTGGAATTTGTTGGGAGGAGGAGAGGGTTGTCTGTGTACATGAGGCAGTTGTAACATTGCTTCAAGATTCCCAGATTCACCAGCTGGACCGGAGAGGAGATTGACAACTGACCTTTGGACATGCTAGAATAGTATTGGGAATTCCTTTATAATTGAAAAAAGGGCCAATGGGGAACAAAGTACTCAAGGGGAGTTTGTGAGGGTGTAGTGCTTTTAATTTTTTAGTGCTGACTTATATAATTGCTTTAGTGAGCAACTGCCAAGCTTTAGAGTGGGAATAGGGTGTTTATTATGAGAACTAGATCAGTTCTAAGGGAAAAAGTGAAGAGCAGACTTTGTGGAGCCGAGAATGGTTTAAACCCAATTAAGTGGCGCTGGCTGATGCTGCGCTATGCGCAAATTCGCGCAAAGCCGCGCTACAGCGGGTTTTATACAGGGGGACTTGAAAGAGCTAGAAATTGGCCCAAAACTGCCAGACTACCAGATTCTTCTGCTGGGAACACTCCTCCAGGGATAGATAGGCTGCTCCAAGCTCCCCACTGCCACTGGTGAACAAAGAAGCCTCCCTTTATCCAAGAAAGGAAATGGGCAACACAGGAACTTTCCTAAAGTCCAGAATACAGCAAAGCCTGTATTTGGACTACTCTAGGTCAGGAAAGACGGGAAACAAGGATAATTTTTTTTTTTTTTTGCAACAAACAGCAGGAAAATGCAATAAATATGTAACACAGGCTAGCGCACTTGAGTGTGTAGCCTCAACAGGTAAAAGCAACAAACAGGACAAACTTTAAAAGTGCAGGTGCAAAAACAACTTTAAACAGTTTAAAACAGTTCAAGAAGCAGAAATACTTGCAGTTTAGCTAGATCGGACAGTCGCCCAGGTAGTAGCAGGAAAACGAACACTTTTATCAGGTTAGCAGTCGCTCTTTTAGCCTCTCTGCTGCTAGCACCACTCTGCAGGACCACAAAGAGCTTGGCTGAGTAGTAACAAGGGCAAAAACCGTGCCATAGTGGGTTTTATACAGGTAATAAAGACCTAGTAAATTTAATAGGTAATAAACCCAAATTTACCTATAAGAGAGTACTTAATTTAAAATCAATGTTAGAAAGATAAAATCGGAGAAATGATACCAATGTGAGATTAGTTAGTACAAAGAAAGGTACATATGCTTGTAGGAAGTGCAAACAGTGTAGATTTATTAGCAATAGTTCCTTATCACCTTCAGTCATTCGAACTACACTATATGGGCCAAGGACTATTATAACTGTAACACAGAATTTGTAGTATATATTGTGCAGTGTGTATCATGTGCACATTATTATGTGGGGAAAACTATCAGGACTTTGAAACGTAGAATTTACGAACACAACTTGGCTATTAGAAATAAGGATCCAACTAATTCCCTGGCTAAGCATGCTTTTAGATGTGCTGAGTTTAAAAAGTTTGAATTTTTGTAGTAGAAAAAATAGAGAAAATTATGTTTGGAGGGGATTTGAATAAAGTTTTAGAGTGTAAAGAAACACTTTGGCAGTTATTTTTAGGGGCTGATCAAGCACCCGGACTAAATGAGTCCATTAATTTAAAATGTTTTCTATTAAACAAATAGATATGTAATTTATATACACGTAAATATACATTTTTTTATCTAAGTCATTTAATCGAATTATGAAATGTTTTTAGTTAATGATGTAATTTCCTGTATATTTGATATAAAAGGATGTTTGGGTGGAACATACTTTTTTCTGATGAAGTTCACGCAATAAAATAGTGAATGAAAGCGCTAAAATCATTTGGTTTCTGTCGTCATTGGATTAGCATTTGGAATCTGATACTATTTCTTCAGTTTATTTCCAAGAATACTTTCTGCTACTTTATGAATATAATATTCTGTTTGGCTACCGCTGTTCTCCTTAAGGATCTACATCCAAAACCCCACTATATCCTTGTTTTCTGACCCCCCCCCCATCACTTTCTACTGTGAATTATAGCTTTCTGCTTATATCATTTATATGAGCCTTAACTTTGTAGCTTTAAAATTTACCTTGAAATCAGGTAATACTAAACCACCTTGTTTTCTTGGAAAGCTCAAACTATCCCACTTGACTGTGGCCCTCTTTACCTTCCGGATAAATTCATTCAACTGTGCATTAATTATTGCCCACAACTTCTCCTCTGGTTGATAAAAAATATGCCTGACCTGTATATTAAACTAAAAAAGCATTTTCACTGCCTGCACCTTGCTATCCATATCCAGTTTTGTATTATCCTTTGTTAGTTTCTTCCCACATGTCCTTGGCTGATAATAGAATTCTTTTTAATCCATACTCCTAAGTACTTCATTTTATCATGTCCCCATAAATATGGACATTGATGAACTTAATCATGTGTGGGTACACAGTTTATAGCTGTAACCTTTATTTTATCTTCATTAATTTTATATCCTGAAAACACTTGATACTCTCTCAAAATGTTCCACATCACTTTGATGTCTTTTTCTAGTTTTATCAAGTACAAAATAATACTATCTGTAAATAAAGTAAATGTTTCTTGATACCACAAAAATTGTACCCTTGAATTCTAAAGTCCTTATTTTCTTTAAAAGTGGCTCTAAATATAAAGCAAATAAAGGGGAAAGAGGACACCCCTTCCTGGTTCCTCTGTTCTAGATACAGCTTTTCAGAGAGAGGAGCCCTCCCACTTTAATTTTTGCCTCTGATCCATCATATATCCTCCTAATTAAGCCACCCCAAGGTTTAGATATAGAAATAGCAAGAATCTTAAAAGAATTTTATGCAGAGAACATTCTTGCATCGAGCAAGATGGGTTTAGAACCACCAAATTAGGCGCATATCATTGCAACAGATGCAAGATGTGTAGTTTTGTTATAGATGAACAATGTTTCATCCATCCTACTATTGACTATACATTTACACCTAGATTTCATGCCAGTTGTGATGATGAGAACTTGATATATTTAGCAACCTGTACACAATGTACGGTATTTTATGTGGGCATGACCTCAAGAAAATTAAAAGATAGAATGTATAATCATATTTATGATATAAGAAAGAAGAATCAGCAGAACGCATTAGCAGACATGCTACAACTCATATTCATCATAGTTTTAAATTTAGGGTGTTACAATTGGTAAAAAAGAATAGGAGGGGAGGCAATAATATGAATTACCTAGAATCCATTGAGCTTTGTTGGATTTTTAAATTACGAGCTCACGTAGATCCTGGTCTTAACCAATTTATTAGCATCAAGCCTGTGCTTGATGCTCATAAGTAGTATTTTTATGGGCTCAAAATATAATTGGTTTTGTTTCAAATGTTTTATGGAAGCAGATTAGTTATATATATTTATATTTATTTATATGTTGTTATATGTTTAGAATATTGTTGTTCTTTATTTTGTATCTTTATTTTGTATCTTTATATATGGAAGTTATGTACTTATATTTATAAGCTATTCAATATTATATGAGTATTAATAATATATAGATAAATAGCTGAAATGTTTTCAATGCTATTAATTATTTAGTTATATATAATCATGATATGATCTAATTTATAGTTATAGTTTCATCGAGGACACCTATATATATGTTTCTGGTATTTGTTAAACATATGCATACGTACAGAAAACATGAATTAGTTTATATGTTACATAGTATATATATATATATATATATATATATTCCCTATGGAAGATGTTCTTATACATTATCCACTTGAGCTTGTATGGACTTGATTTTAGCCTGTTCGGGCGTCAGATTGTGTTTTTATTTACATCAAAATCCTATATAATAGGTGTGTTTATTAACCTTTGTTTTGTTTTAAATGGAGAATTTTCTCTACTAGAATTCACAATGGAGGATGCAGATTGCTTTATACAATTACTTTAATTGTTTGCATCTAGGATTGATTGTCCTCAATTAAGTAATTATGATGGTATATTTAAACGCTGAGATACAAATGTTAAGTGAAATCTGAGGAAGCGTGCCGAGGGAGCACGTGAAAGCACTTATTTATCTAAAATAAACTTGGATTTTATGCACTATCCTGTGGTGGTTGTGTCCTGTCTTCTCCTACTATCCTCCTAATTAACCTTATTATTGTATCAGGGAATGCAAATGATTCCATTGTCCTAGTCATAAAATCCCAGCTTACTGTGTCAAATGCTTTTTCTTCATCAAGATCCACCAGCAGCATTTTTTCTTACATTCTGCTTCCCTCTGGATCATCCTTGTTCTATTACTGTTAGCAAATGTTTGCTTTCTTTTCTCAAAACCACATTGATCCATATTTTTCAATTTTGGCAACACATTCCCCATTCTTTTGGCAATGATGGGTATAAACATTTTATAATCGTGGTGTAAAATTGAAAAGGGGCATATATGAATCTGGGTCTAACAGGTCTTTACTGTGTTTAGGTATTATAGCCACCACAGATTTGTGGTGCTTCCTCTCCTTTTAAAATACTGTTAAACAAAACCTTCCACATCTGTATCACTTTCTTCCCTCCTAGCTTCCAAACTTCCACAAGAATGCCATATATTCCTGTAAACGTCCCTGCATATTGATTGTACATCACCATTTTTATCTCATCTTCTCCTGTCTTAACTGTTAATTGTTGAGCCTCATCTTCCTGTAACCTTGGCATATGTAAATCTTCTGTAAGTATTTCCATTTGTGCTCTTTCTTGATGTCCACATTTCTCTCCTTTTTATATAAATGTCCAAAATCTCTCTAATACCTCTGTAGGATCTGTGGTTATTTTTCTTGTTGTAGGTTCTCCATGTTTGTCAACAGTCCTTTCTTCTTGCTGTTGGTTAAGTTGTTGCACTAAGATGTTTTGTGCTCTGGAGTTATCATAAAAAAAACAGATGCTTAACAGCAATCTTTCTAAACTCATGCATATTACCCAGGTACTCCCTTATTTTCTGTTTAGCACTCTGCAGTTGTGTCTCTTCTTGTTCTGTGAGACTCCCCATATTCTGCAATACTGTAACCTTTGTCAGCCCCTGTAAAGAATTCTTGTTACTTCTTAATCATATCTCTTTTTCTTTTACTTCTACCCTACTTTTAAACTCCACATTCATTTTATCCCACTTACTAGCTATAACTTCTTCCTTTTCATTTTATCCCACTCACTAGCTATAAGTTCTGAGGAAATTTCCATCTTCTCTAATAACTCTCAAGTAATTTCCACTACCCATTTCTCATTTTTAATAGGTAAGTGAGGAAGTGCCAGTGTCTCATCTTCACTTCATTACCCTGCACTTTTATCTTGGTTGTTATTGGCACATGACCTGAAATAGTTATTGGATGTATGTTGAAGCTTTCAATTAAACGCACAAGTTCCTGCGAAGTATAATTTCTGTCTAGTCTAACCCATTTATTGTACCTTGGGGAATAACGTGTACATTCTCTCTATATTCCCTACTACTGAATCCACGTCTTCCATACCAAATATTTTCATACATTTCTTTGAAAATCTACCCTCTTTTGTTATATTTTCCCATTTTTAGGTCCCTCAGGTACATCCAAACTGTTGCAAATCAAGTTCTAGTCCCCACCTATAAGTAATATTCCCTGCTGATAACTGATTATTTCTCCCAAGATTTTCCAAAGCTCCATAGTAGCACTTTTTTGTGGAATATAAATACATGCCAGTGTAATGCTCATTCCTTGCCAGTAGCCCCTTACTGCCACAAATCTATCATTGTTATCTTTATTTTTTTCCTTTTTTTTTTAGAACCGTTGGAGCATCTTTAGCAATTAAGTACTCCTTGTGTTATGATGTGAGGTAGTGCCAGCTATGCCAGGAGAAGTAAGGTAATGGATGTGTAACATATGCCAGCATAGCTAGCGAGTTTTGTAAAGAATTATATGTCATTTGTATATCAAAGTGATTTGTACAGGTGCTTGTATTAAAAATGTATTTGTAAAGCTGCTTGTGTTAAAAATGTAACAACAGATGGTCTTGCTGGATAGAAAAGAAGTACATCTGTATGTTAGACTGTATTGTAACTGTTGAAATGAATATATTGTTCATAGGTAGATACTAGGCTATCTGCCCTAGGGCATTTGTAAGCCTAGCCAGAGTGTATTTGGCTTCCGCCTCCCTATTGGATTAGCCAACTGTGCCTCTGTAAAGTAGGTCACAGAAGGTACCCTTTTAAGATTAATTTACTGTGCCTCTGTCTAGCAGGGACACTGGGGAGATCCCAGGGGTGAATTTGCGATATCCCATCCACGTGTCCAAATTTCGTTTGAAGAGGGTCAGCGAAGGGCTATGTCTAACATGAATTGGGATTCTATTCCAGAGTGAGGGGAGCCTCTGGGAAATGAATCTGTCCCTCCAGCATGTCCTATTTATTTTTGTGCTGAGGTTTAGGTCCCTGGAGCGTGTAGCTCTAAGGGACTTGGATTTTTTGAGGTGGAGCATGTCCATTAATTCTGGGTTTGACATGGCTTTGTACGTCAGGCATAGATTGCCTCTGAGTAGGCGGTAAGCAACTGAGTAGAGCTGGAGTTTCTTTAGTCGAGCTGCATAGGACATCTGTTTGTAGCTGTCAAATAAATTGTTAAAATCAGACTGTAAAAATCATTAGGCTTTTTAAAATGACAGTCAATAACACAGGATGCTCAGGTTCAAACAATATTGCTTTACTAATGTACATTAGGAGGCAAAAAACTATACAAAAACAAGTATAGAGTTTTGACTGGCTCTATACAGGAAATACCCTCAATTATTTACCATTTGCAATCAGCTTTTGCCCACCTTACTGACGTGGTCAGTCACAGGGCATTTACATCACTATAGTCCATAATACTTCATTCATAAGAAGATGCTTAGGTAATGCTTTTTAAAAACTTTCCCATGAGAATAACACAGCCTTGCGAGGCACCTGGTCAGTTACAATGTCTTTCTGTAGATGTTACTCCTTCCAAGGTTCTTAGATTAGTTCGCACAATGTTCAGTTCTTTTCTTAATATGTTCCTTTGTCTCTCTGGTAGCAGCTGCACACTATCTCTTGATAGTGTTCACAAGGCCATCCTTCTCGGTGGAAGGAAGAATGATATACATGCATACATATTTATTTCTCTCTAACTCAGCAGATAATAGCTGCTGAAAGACATAAGCTTGCTGAGCTGGCTACTGCCAGGGTCAGAGGTTAACCACACTGCAGCTAAATTTTAAGCAACTACATGCAAGATCATTTTTACTGCCATATTGTTAAATAGAATCAAATGCATTACATATTATACTGTTTCTAAACTTTGCACTATATATATGTTCAAGTACATATTCTTCTAACAGTTTATATATGTTTAAGTACATATTTTTCTAACATTCTATATATGTTTAAGTACATATTCTTCTAACATTCTATATATGTTTAAGTACATATTTTTCTAACATTCTCCCTCCTATTAATGCTTTTTATTCTATTCAGAAACATAAACAACATTATTTTATTCCCTAGTCTTTTTCTCTCTGGAACTTTTAACTAGGCAAGTCATTTGTTTTATATTTCAGAAAGAATTTCATTTGGTATCAACAGATTCAACTCCAGGTCTTGATACATAGTCTCGGTTACAGATACATCAACAAAATCTCTAACTAGTCTTTTCACACAAGGTATCCCGCAACAAACACATGCTTCCAATATGAGCAAAACTACACAAATAGCTATCAAAATATTTATTAGGATTGAACCCCACCCCTCAAAAAGATTCTGGAAAAAGTTTGTCAGTGGGTTTGGGCCTGGTTCCGCCATTGCTGATACTTGCTGAATTACCTCTAGGTGGTCATTGATTTCATGCTCATTGTCTGGGATGTACGCACAGCATTCTTTTTTGATAAGCGCGCACGTACCACCTCTCGCCGCTAGGGTGAAGTCAAGAGCCATTCGGTTTTGTAATACAACAGTTCTCATTGCATTCAGTTCATCAGTCACAAGTTTGAGAGCAGAAAAAGTCGCAATTACTCATTACTTTGAGAAGTTTCGACAATTTTTTCAGTTCCCAGTTCGATTTGACTGCTCCATAGGCTGGAATTATTCCAGCCCAGGATATAACACTGTCACTCAAGTCCATATGAGTCAATTTTTCTTTATCTTTTACGGATGAATGATCTTTCCAATCAGCTTCGATTTTACCCACTGGATTAGCAGGTTTCTTGACCGAGTTCCCAGTTTTCTGAGCTACATCTCTCACATTCCGTATCTTACCCAGAGGCAATTCTGCAGTATGTCTTATTGCTGGAACCAGATAACCCAAAAAACAACTGCCGGACCAATTCTCAGGTAACCATTTATATGCTTTTTTTCCACAAACAAAATAACAATTTTTTACTTTAGTACTGATGCGGGTTAACTCTGAATGAAACATTTTTCTGTCTATAACAGACAACTGTTTATACAATTCAGGATTTTTCTGTACATCTTTCAATGTTGTTTTCATTAAGTTCAAATATGAATCATAATTCGTGCTACAACTAATACTCTGATCTTTTGCTTTTATATAACACTTATAAGACACAGTTATGTTACAATTACTCCAACCAACTTGGAGTGTATCATTTTTGTAAAAACAAACAATTCCCTTCTGTGTAACAGGTAAGTACAGTGCCACTTTGTCCTGTGATCTCACAGAACCTGTATCAAAAAGTAAATTCTCCCAAGTCTCATTTATCCCCAAGGGGACAGCGGACATCAAAAGTCCTCCATATGCTGTGGGTATGGCTGTACAAACCCAACAATTTGAAATGTTCATAGTCTCTACATACACACGTTTCATAGCTAGGTACGTGTTAAAGTTTGGATGCCAATCTGTGGCCAGTCCAGCACGTTTCGTCACTTTTATCTGTGTAGTTATTTGCAGGAAAACCCCCAACAAAAGAAAAGTTACTACCAACATGGTTAATAAATGTATGATCAGTAGGACAGTAAACCAATGTCTTTGGGGTTGCTTTGTACTTTTATACACTCTGCCCCTGGTCATTCTGTTTTTGTGATATATCAACTACAAAACTTTTGTCTAACTGGAAATTCTTTACCGGCTTGCAGTGAGTCAGGTGAACCCAGGACGACCTCTCCGCAACCTTTACTGCAGTAGGCGTTGCTAACAGTACTTGGTACGGACCTTCCCACTTAGGACTCGTCCAGTTTTTCTTTTTGATGACTTTTATCCACACCCAGGATCCTGGGGCTAGCACTGCGTCCGGTTTTGTCTGTTCTTTATCTGAAAAAGAGTTTAACTGAAAAACAGTCTTATTGGTTAACAATCTTTTCATGTAACTGGCTAATGAGCCATCGACCTCCAGCTCTGCAGGCATAAGAGCTTTCCACTGTGGCACATAATATGCCCTTCCAAATACTACTTCAAAGGGGGTCAAGCCCTTTACATTTGGAACTGTTCTCATGCTCAGCAATGCTAGAGGTAAACAGCAAATCCAATTCTTCTGAGTCTCACTCATCAACTTCCTTAACTTGTTTTTCAAAATCCCATTGTACCTCTCCACCAGTCCTGCTGACTGTGGGTGGTAAGCACAGTGATTTCTCAAGGAAATCCCAAAAAACCTCCCAAGTTGCTGAATTGTCTGATTGACAAAATGTGTCCCATTGTCACTATAGATTTTTTCCGGTATGCCAAATCTAGGAATTATTTCCTTTACTAGGGCCTTTGCCACTGTTGCTGCATCCGGATTCCTGGTTGGAAAAGCTTCTACCCATCTCGAAAACATGTCTATGATCACTAAACAGTATTTCTTTCCTTCACATTTATTCAACTCTATGAAGTCCATACAAATAGTATGGAACGGATATGGTGGTGTAGGGAAACTCCCTTGCTTCGGTTTGAATGCTCCCTGTGCATGATGTTTACTGCAAATATGACATGCTGCACAAAATTTTTGTGTGTAGTTCGTAAATCCTTATGTCTGGAATATTCTGTTAACTAACTGTACCATCCCCCCTGTTGAGACATGGCTCTGCCCATGGCTCAACAAAGCCGCATATCTAAATAAATTAGATGGTAATATCGGCTTTTTTTCTTTGGAGATGTACAATCCGTCTTCAAGGATTGCTCCTCGTCTTACCCACTTTTGTTTTTTTGTTTTCGTAGTTAATGTTTGCATTGTTTTTAACATTTTTAAATCTAAAATCTCAGAGGGTTGTAATTCCTTATTTAAAAGTAAAGTTTTTGAGTCTGAGGCTGCTTGCTTCGCAGTTGCATTAGCTCGTGCATTACCTTTTGAAATCTTATCCTGTTGCTTTGTATGAGCTGCACATTTACAAATAGCTACTTTAGTAGGTAACTGAATAGAGTCTAATAAATTCAAGATTAGTTGCGCATGATTGATCGGTTTACCAGTGGATGTTATCATTTTCCTATTCTTTTACTGCTGCGCAAAAACATGCACTGTGGAGAAAGCATACTGACTATCAGTATATATGTTCACACATCTGTTTTTTGCTAGAGTGCAAGCTCGTGTTAAAGCTATCAATTCTGCTGCTTGAGCAGACAAGTTAGACTGCAGGGGTTGGGCTTTTACAATCCCAGCATCAGTAACCACTGCATAGCCTACTAGATTCTTTTCTGTAGGACCCTTCCTACATGAACCGTCCACATAAAATGTCACCTTTGCATCAGCTAGGGGTATATCAGTAAGATTCTGTCGGGGTAAAGTTATTTGCTCCATTTTCTGTAGGCAACTGTGTGGTGTGCCATCCACAGGAGTCAGAAGCAACGTTGATGGATTTAATGTCGTACAACGTTTAATCACCATGTGAGGTTGACTCAGCAGTATGGTCATACAAGAAAGATGTCTAGCTGGAGACAAAAATGCAATTTTCTCTTGCAGTAAAATTATCGCGACTGCATGAGGCACCCTCAAGGTAAGAGGGTGAAATAATACCATTGAGGCCGAAGCCTGTACTGCCATGGCAGCTGCAACAACTGCCTGTACACAATGTGGCAACGACCGTGCCACTGGGTCCAACTGTGATGAATAGTAAGCTATGGGGCGTTGCTTATTTCTATGCTGTTGCGTCAGAACTGACGTCATATATCCCCGCTTACAATCTACAGTCTGAAAAAATCTCTTATGATAATTCGGAAGCCCCAAAACTGATGATGAAGCTATCAATTGTTTTAGCCTGCAGAAGGCTGCTTCTGCCACTGGAGTCCAATGTAGTATATCTTGTGCTGCCGTAGGTGTTTTAAATATTAGATCAGCCAATGGAGCTGACTCCACAGCATAGTTTGGTATTTAACTTCGACAAAAATTAGTCGTCCCCAGGAAGGACATCATTTTCTTTTTGGTAGTTGGCTTGGGTGTTTGTAAAATTGCTACCTTTTTATTTTCATTTAATGTTTTACCCCCCTTGGATATCACATATCCCAGGTACTTGACCTGTGTTTTTCAAAGTTGCAATTTATGCTTGTTTACTTTATGTCCTTGTTCTGCTAAAAACCTCAATAATGCTATTGTATTTTTCCTACACTGCTGCTGGGTAGGGGCCGCAAGCAGGATATCATCCACATAAAGTAGAACTTGACTGCCCCCTGGTGGAGTAAATCCCGCCAGGTTGCTAGCCATCTCCTGTGCGAATATTGTTGGACTTTCACAGTATTCCTGTGGTAGTCGAGTATAGGTGTATCTGTTACCCTGAAATGTAAAAGCAAACCAATACTGACTATCTGGATGTATAGGTATCGAAAAGAAAGCATTGCTTATATTTACCACGGTAAAATACTTTTGTTTTGGCTTTAAATCATTTAATAAAGTGTGCGGGTCTGGCACCGTAGGTGCCCTAGGTATTATTGCATCATTTACAGCTTGTAAATCCTGTACCATCCGCCATTTTTTGTTTGCTTTCCTAACAGGAAATAGAGGGGTATTACATGGTGAATCCAAAGATTCTACCAGTACTCCTTCCTTAAGTAATGCTGCTATTATAGGTTTAATTTCCTGCTCTGCATCTTTTTTCAAAGGGTATTGTTTTTTTTGTGGTCTAAATGCTGACTTTGGTGTGATAGTTACTGGACCTGCTGTCCGAATAAGCCCTACATTTGATTTCCCTGTTGACCAAAGAGTGCTTGGTATATCACACAAAGCTTTTTTTTCCTCTTCCAGTAGGAACATCAATCAGCTGTCCTTACTTTGTTGTAAGTGTACAGCTGGTCGTGCTTGCGTTAACCAATTCAGTTTTTGCTTTTGTATTTTTTGTTCTGACAACTCTAAGTCAGTTTGCCTTTTCCACCTTGTCACTTTTTTACCTAGATCTACCCATTTGGCATTTTTATGTTTGGTTAAACTGACATGCGGTAGCCAGTTGGACTTATACAGTCCCGTGAATTTCTGGGGTAATGAACAACTCACCACACTATTACCCTCAGTATCCCAGTACAGGGCTTGTAATACTAACCTATTTGCAGGATTTTTAAACAATTTTTTCTCATATTCTTTATCAGGTCCTGGCGTACTACAATAGTACAGAGTACAATGTAACAAATGCTGTTGATCAATGTGAAGGGAGGGTACCTTACTGATGGCTACGTTCATCAGTTTTTTGGTTACTGCCCCTGGACCAGTCGTAACTAGGTCCTGGCTGTACCAATAGTAGGCTTTACCCTCCGATCGCATTACAAAAGTATCCATTTGTCTTTGTGCCTCCATACCTTTCATGGTAGGAACTACTGCTATGCCAAAAAGCTGCATAAGGTCTCTTCCCAGTAAATTCACTGGACATTTTGCAGAAAGTACTATTTTACTTCTCTGGGTCATACCTGAAACAGGGTCAGTTATTGCTATATCATGGGAAAGTGGTTCCCTGTATAGCTGTCCGTTTGCTGCTTTCACTAATATATAATCAGGTGATTCAGAGTGTTCCGGTAACTTTGAAGGATGTATTAAAGTCCGTGATGCCCCTGAATCACACAAAAATCTCACTTCCCTCCCCTCCACCAGAAGTGTAACTTCCGGTTTCGTGTCCGCCAAATAGAGCTCCAAGCTCAATAAGGCTAAATCTAAAACTTCACTTTTCTCATCATCTACTTGCACTTCCTTTATTCCTACTACTGTGTTTACATTTTTTCCCTGCCCATTACTCTCTCTTGATGACTGTTGAACGTTATGACTATCATATAGTCAATCCTCATCACTTCTATCCTTCCCTTCTGTAGTCGTTTTTTTATTTGATCTGCAATCCCTTGCTAAATGTCCTTTCTTCCCGCACTTGAAGCACTCACCTTTTTTCTTTTTTTCCTTAAAAACCTCTGAGTCTCTGTCAGAGTGCTTATTGCTC